>NW_027189288.1:0-52500 GCF_040958095.1 Procambarus clarkii | reverse complement strand
GCAAAATTATTACGAGATCTATTATTCTAGAGAATAATGCATATAAATGCATATATGCATATAAATACAAAAGTAAATCAAATCTTATCCTTGTATAATATACAAGCTGATGTGAGATCCCTGTCTACAGGTGGACTGGAACTATTATCCAGTAGGCAGTCTACTGTATTTTATCAAACCGTTATTAGTATAATAGATCTCGTAATAATTTTGCAAAAATAATGGCATTTACTATTTTTAAAAGATTATTAGCAAATTTACACAAATGGTGCATTCGGAAGACAAAACCAATTTTTCACTTTTGACAATTGAGCACCTGCTACATCCAGATTCTAGGGAGGAAAGGAAGGACGATCTTACTGGATCCCATAGCCTCTCCGAGGCACAAACCTGGCTTTTACATAACCCCCCCCCCCCCTGCACCCGAGCTTTTTAAAATAGTAAATGCCACTATTTTTGCAAAATTATTACGAGATCTATTATTCTAATAAGAGTTTGATAAAATACAAACCCTGGGGCCATAGAACGGCTATTTAATCCCCTTGAACGGACCTGTGCATGGGCCACTGAGGCATCGAAAAAAAACAGACCGGCTTGGGAAAAAAGCAAAATTGCCGGTCTATGGCCCAGCTGATGGCTGTGCATGAATGGCTAATGGCTGTTAGTTATGGAGCTAGGTTAGACTATGTATGTTTAAATCTCTGATTTAAACAGAGCCAGTGTTCAGTCAAATAACTGAATTTATCAAATCTTATCCTTGTATAATATACAAGCTGATGTGAGATCCCTGTCTACAGGTGGACTGGAACTATTATCCAGTAGGCAGTCTACTGTATTTTATCAAACCGTTATTAGTATAATAGATCTCGTAATAATTTTGCAAAAATAATGGCATTTACTATTTTTAAAAGATTATTAGCAAATTTACAGAAATGGTGCATTCGGAAGACAAAACCAATTTTTCACTTTTGACAATTGAGCACCTGCTACATCCAGATTCTAGGGAGGAAAGGAAGGACGATCTTACTGGATCCCATAGCCTCTCCGAGGCACAAACCAGGCTTTTACACAAACCCCCCCCCCCCTGCACCCGAGCTTTTTAAAATAGTAAATGCCACTATTTTTGCAAAATTATTACGAGATCTATTATTCTAGAGAATAATGCATATAAATGCATATATGCATATAAATACAAAAGTAAATCAAATCTTATCCTTGTATAATATACAAGCTGATGTGAGATCCCTGTCTACAGGTGGACTGGAACTATTATCCAGTAGGCAGTCTACTGTATTTTATCAAACCGTTATTAGTATAATAGATCTCGTAATAATTTTGCAAAAATAATGGCATTTACTATTTTTAAAAGATTATTAGCAAATTTACAGAAATGGTGCATTCGGAAGACAAAACCAATTTTTCACTTTTGACAATTGAGCACCTGCTACATCCAGATTCTAGGGAGGAAAGGAAGGACGATCTTACTGGATCCCATAGCCTCTCCGAGGCACAAACCAGGCTTTTACATAACCCCCCCCCCTGCACCCGAGCTTTTTAAAATAGTAAATGCCATTATTTTTGCAAAATTATTACGAGATCTATTATACTAATAACGGTAAATAAATAATAAATAGTAAATAAATCAAAATCAGTTACATTATTTTATCTTATTCATAGCATAAATGTTCTCGAAGATTACTAAAAAGAAATTGAATTAGACTACAGCAAATTGGCAAACTTTACCTTGTATCTGTTTCCACCGAGTTTGTTTGGGGCGTTCTTCAACATATCAGCAATACTTGTCTCAACATCTCTTTCAGTTGCATTAGTGTGGGTGTTGATACAGGCTTCTGGAAATTATATATAATTATAATTCACTTTGCTATTCCCCATTCCACAGTCCTCTCGTCCTTCCCACTTCCCTGTCCCCACATCATCCCCACTATTCCCACTTCCCTGTCCCATCGTCCTCCTTACCATTTTCCCCTCCCCTGTCCTTCTTCCTCCCCCACCATCTCCCATTCACCTGTCCCTTTGTCCTCCCCAGCATTCCCCTGTCCCCACCATCCCCAACTCCCCAGTCCCCTCGTCCTCCCCACCATTACCCTCTCCTCTGTCCCCTCGTCTTCCCCACCATACCCCCCTCTCGTCCTCCCCACCATTCCAAACTACCTCATCCGATGCATTCTATAATGGTCTGATGCTTCCATCAGAAAATTGGGAACATCAAATGATCTGATATTCCCATCACTGAAAAATAAGAACAGCTAAAAAAATGAAATGAAAAAAATAAAAAAATAAACTATACTCATGAAATGAACAGTATGGTAAACAACACAGCTCAATTTCAATGCAATGTCACACAAAATTATTAAATCGAAATGAAAATAAATTGAAATCTATGAAAATTCAAATTATCAATACAATCGGAAATATTGAAATAATATCGCAACATAATATAGTGTGGGTTGCTCTTACGTGCAACAGACGGTGCTGTTTTTCAAAAAAGGCATGGTTTTACCTGTCACAAGTGTGGCATCTATACTTATACTCACGAAATGAACGGTATGGTAAACAACATAGCTCAATTGCAATGCAATGTCACAATAACATTTAATAACAATAATAACAATAACATTTAAATATACTTTAAGATATAATCTAGAAGAAAATAAGAACATTGAAACGGTTCATGAACTCGATTTCAATAAAGGACACTATGGGGAACTTTGAAAAACAGTTAATGAGTATAATTAGACAGACTTGTTGCTAGGCAGAGGAGTAAATAATGAGATATATGGCAAATTTTGCAAAATATACGGCACACAAACATTCATACCCAAACAAAGCAAAATGCTAGGTAAGAACAAAGCAGTTGGCCCGTAGGTGAAAGGAGATACCCACAAGACTGGAATACAAGTCATTAACAAGCACACAAGTACTACACTACACAACAACCGCACTACTACCAGAACTGGACGAATCACTACCAAAACAACACATTGCACATCACTACCAAAACAACACAACACAACACAAGCATTGGCAAAGAATTATAGACCAGTTGCACTAACATCCCACATAATAAAATTATTTGAGAGTGATCAGGAGTCAGATTACTAGTTTTATAGAGACCAATGACCTCCACAATCCAGGCCAACAAGGATTTAGAGCAGTTTCTATGATCGAGCCACTGAGATCTATAAAGAATTCTGATCAAGAAAGAGATCTAGGGGTGGTTTTAGATAGAAAACTATAACCTGAGGATCATATTAAGAACATTCTGCGAGGGGCCTATGCTACACTTTTTAACTTTAGAATTGCTTTTAAATACATAGGTCAAAAAGTTTTAAAAGTTTTAAAAGTTTTTTAAACCTCTCGTGTATCATGAGTGTGTTAAAGCATCAGATGGTGCATTCAGATGATGAATATTACCTAGTTCCTTCATCTGGGAAGAATGAACACATATTGGTGCATTCGGATGATAAAAACTAACTACTGTAGTTTAATTGATCAACAGACTGTATATCATATGCAGACTGTATGTGGATCTGCGGGCCACTCCAAACAACAGCCTGGTGGACCAAGCTCCACCAGGGCTAAAGCACAAAGTGATATAGATGTGATAGAGAAACTAGGTCAAATGGAGGAGTAGGTCTGTATATTAAACAGCACCTGACGTGCACAGAGCTACTAAACTCAATGTGGTGGTAGAGTGGTGGGGGGGGGGAAACATTGCAGAAAAAAACAAAAATACAATTTGGTCAACAAAACAGCATTGTTTAAAATAGAAGACATGGGTTGTCATTTTGGGGGTAAGGTAGGTTACATTGAGTTAATTAGTTAGTACTTAGTTTTTATCTTAAACTGGTTGGGAGAGGTACAGTGTTGCTGTGCTGGTGAAAGAACACCTAAAGGTAAATTAAATAATGATTGCGAATCCACAAGAAGTTGACATAATATCGCTAGAGATCTGCAATCAGGATGATAAACTTTCCTTAAAGAATTTGACAAACACTTGCTGATAGGACATGAAGTAAATGAAATGTATGTCAAGTTTTGTGAAATATATGATAAAAGCACAACAAAATTTGTACCAAAGGAGAGATGCAGAACTAGGAAAAGGGGTTTGTTCAACAGAAATTGCGAGAGGGCCTGAGACCCAAACACACACAAATGGAATCAATATATAGCAAGAGGCCAAACCCCCAAACATACAAGCGATGCAAAGATGCGAGAAACAGCAGCAGCATTAAGGAGAGGGACTTAAGGACCATAAATAAAGTGTGAAAATAAACTCGAGTAAATTTTTTTAACTACTCTCGACAGTGAAGAAAAACAAATATTCAGACGATTTGTGTTACAATCATTAATCTTACACTTTCGGTCATATTCAACAACACAAATACATACACACACATTCCTGTTGCTGTAGCAAGTGAAGAATTACACACACAGATCACAATAACGTGATGCATCAAATGAACAAATCCACAAGGGCCGTGACGAGGATTCGAACCTGCGTCCGGGAGCATCCCAGACACTGCCTTAATCGACTGAGCTACAACAGGGTAAAAGGGTTGAAACCGAAGTTCTACTGAACTTACTGGATCCCATAGCCTCTCCGAGGCACAAACCAGGCTTTTACACAACCCCCCCCCCCCCTGCACCCGAGCTATGTCAACAGGCCGTTCTCCCTCTTCGCCCTTCCGAATGCACCATATCAGTAAATTTTTTAATAATCTTTTAAAAATAGTAAATGCCACTATTTTTGCAAAATTATTACGAGATCTATTATTCTATAGAATAATGCATATAAATGCATATATGCATATAAATACAAAACATAAATACAAAAGTAAATGTAAATAATTTTACCTTGCACCTAGATCCACCAAGCCTGTATGGCGCGCGTTTCAGTACTTCGGAAATCTAGAACTATCTTGAATCTCTAATCTGCAATGAAACAATACATATTATTGCACTTACCAAAACATGGATGAATGTAGAAAATACAGAACTATTAGCTGAATATCAAATAAATGGATTTAATCTATTTCACACAGATAGATATATTACACCGTGTATATTAGGTAATACCTAACATACACGCCTCCACACACACTACATTTGAAATGTAGTCTCAAAAAGACTACATTTCAACAGCAAAGATTACTCCATAAAAAAATAATTAAATTATTGACCAACATGAGAGAGGGTTAGCCAACATGAGGGTTGTGTTGATTGCCTGAAAATATTTAAATTGTGTAATGTATTGAATGGCATTTTTCAAGTTACAACATTTTTTAAATTACTGAACTAGGTTCTAGGCTTTGCTAGGCTTAATTCAATTATTACAGATAAGCCTAACCTAGCCTAGAACCCAGTGGGTTTTCTTCCTATTGGGGAGTGTTGTACATGCCTCGCCTCCACATACACACTAGCACAGCCAGGCCTCGCCTCCACATACACACTAGCACAGCCAGGCCTCGCCTCCACATACACCAGCACTGCCAGGCCTCGCCTCCACATACACACTAGCACAGCCAGGCCTCGCCTCCACATACACCAGCACTGCCAGGCCTCGCCTCCACATACACACTAGCACAGCCAGGCCTCGCCTCCACATACACACTAGCACAGCCAGGCCTCGCCTCCATATACACCAGCACTGCCAGGCCTCGCCTCCACATACTCACCAGCACAGCCAGGCCTCGCCTCCACATACACCAGCACTGCCAGGCCTCGCCTCGCCTCCACATACACCAGCACTGCCAGGCCTCGCCTCCACATTTAAACCAACCAAGCCCACAAATACGTTAACATGGACCAGCATTACACCGTCTAACATACTCTGTCAGATGTAACAACTAAATTTGTGAATTCAAGACCAAATCTATTGTATAACACAGTGTTAGTACGAGAAAAACATTACTTACATTCGAAGCCGTGTTTTAAAATGGCGGCGGTCTTGTACTGACGCTCCAAACTGTGTGTTCGTTTGCGTATGATGAACGTGTGACAATTTACTACAACAATTATTTAATTATTCTTATTCTTTATTTTAATATTTTTAGGGTACATGAAATTTCAAACTTATTTGCACACAATAATATAATTGCATTGTCATAACCTTTATATATTACGGAAAATACGATGACATGAACGAAGTCAAAGTGAAGTTGAAGTCAAAGTCATTCGCCGAACGTATTAGTCATTTTTTTTCATACATACATAGTTGATTTACAAACATAATGTTGGATTTATAGATAGAGCTAGTGCATACAATACCTAAAGCCACTATAGTAGGCCTATATAGCATTTCAGGCAACCGGGCAGTATATATGGACCCCTTACTCAAATCTCTGAATATGTTAGATATTAAGTCCCTGCACATACTCTCATGTGTATTTTATATATATAAAACGCTGCACTGTAATGTCAATCCTGACCTTAAAAGCTTCCTAGAAGGTTGTAACAGATCCCATGAGCACCACACCAGAAACAAATACCTATTTGATATTCCAAGAGTACGACTTAGTCAAACTAGAAATGCTTTACAAATCAAGAGACCTCGAATGTGGAATGACCTTCCCAATTATGTTAAAAACTGTACCTCTCCCAACCAGTTTAAGATAAATAAAGATAAATTTATAAGTTAAGAAAAATTCCACAAATCAACAACCCTGTTACTGACCCTGTATTTACTCAAGTCTTTCCTAAATCTAAACTTATCCAATTTATACCCATTGTTTCGTGTTCTATCTTGTGTTGACAATTTTAATACCCTATTAATATCCCCTTTGTTATATCTATTCAGGAAATTGTGGTTGATCTCGAACCCATTGATAATATGACGACTTATACAGAATTTTGTAACTATATCATCAAGATTGTAACCAGCTTAGCTAAATGTAGTGTGGGGTTCAGTCCCTAAGCCCATATATGTGCCTCTCTAACCATTTAGGTTACAGGGCAAAAACATAAAAACAAAGGTAACTGCAGAAGGCCTATTGGCCCATACCAGGCAGCTCCTATCTATAACAGATAAACACTAAGTACTACCTAATTAACTCAATGTAACCTACCAACCTAACCCCCAAAATGTCAATCCATATCTTTTATTTTAAACAATGCTGTTTTGTTGACCAAATTGTATTTTTACTCTTTTTCTGTCATGTTTCTCCCACCCCTGTTTTTTCCCTTTTTTCTTATTTTTTCTCAACATAATTCATACTTTAATTATGCGGATCAGGACATCACCTGATCAAACACATCAAACATCGTTTGACCACCATCAAACACACACATTTCGTGTGTGTTTGACGCTCACTGATATGTACCAGCGTTGTTTTATATATGGTGCTATTCTATCTTACGCTTTGTTGCTCTTTTTTACCTACGGGCTCATAGAACATTCTATTGCGAAAACATTGGCACAAAAATGAATGACGTACATACAATAATAATGTCAGGACAGTGATATAATTATAAACTTTCAAAGCACTGTATCGCCCATGTGTCGTCTTGTCACCAATACTGGGTAACAGTTCCGCCACTTCCCACACTCTTGCGGGTGGGCAGCGACCATTATTCTACGTTTATATTCATATCACCGTGTTGGGAATTTCATTGCGAGTACATTGATACCAAAATTAACGCTGTAGGACAAGTGTGGAAGTGATAACAATCCCAAGAGTAAAAACATTTTGTTGCTCTTGGGCACTCACGGCGAGTCATCTACGTAGGTATTTATTGGGTGCTGGTATTCATATAACTTTTGGTGACCGTTTTTGCTGATTTTCTTCTAGAGAATGTTATTGCGAACACGTTGGTACCAAAATGAAATACATAGCTCGAGAACTAAGGTCAGGAGAGTAAAAAGAGTATACACATTTTTGTTTTGACGCTTAATTAAGGTTATTGTGAGTACTCATCGCCTGCCTAGAAACTGGAACTAGTAATTCCATCTATCATACATATCATACAAGAGGAGCCACACATCTATGGATCATCCAATAAAATCAGCAGACTTCTAGATGTTACTACTGCTCGGCTTAGACTCGGTTACAAGTATCTCTGGGAATTCTCATTATCTGCTGATGTAGACCTGACCAAATGTAAACTGTGTCAACAAAATTATTCGCACACCCTCCGTCACTATGTGATGGAGTGCGAAAAGATACATGAATTTAGAGACAATTCTATAACCAATGTTCCAGCGATGTGTCAATATTTCATTCAAAATGATCTGCTACCAGAAATTTTAGCCAAATATCCCCAGTTTGCTAACTGTAGATAACAACTAAGTGATTGTAACCTATCCACCGCTGCCCACTGGATGGGGGACGGTGTGCAGGACAAACATATAAATTTTGATACTAGCTCTCCACATATGTCAGTTGCTTAATTTAGAACCTGTACTTGAGGTCGATCTCGAACCCATTGTTGATGTGATGACTTATATTGAATTTTGTAACTAGCTCATCAAGATTGTAACTTGCTTAGCTAAATGAATTGTGGGGTTCAGTCCCTGAGCCCATTATGTGCCTCTGTAACCCTTTCCACAACCGCCCACAAGATGGGTATGGGGTGCATAATGGGGTGGGGTGTCTTGGCCAAACGTGCCACATCAAAACCACAAGTTGACATTGAATGTGAATTAACAATGAGACAAGTAAGATTTATACTAATACATTTATACTAACTCTGTTGAGCGTTGACCATTTATACATCAAATCTGTTGATGTGAGCACTTTAGTTTAGTCTGCCGTTTAAAGAAAAAAAGAGCATATCAATGGTATATCACAGAAAACGAATTTATCATAAACTCATGTATTTGTCTTATCATATTGAACTGCATTCATATTTTTAATATATAACAATATGAATATACAAATTTCTGTAAATCCCCTACCTTGTTGGAATCTGTGGAAATGAATGAGCAAATGTGCTGGCTGAAGGCGCTGAAGGAAACCACATTGGTTTCATTTTGGATACAAATGTCCATGGAAATTCAAAATGGAAACTAATTATATAGTTGAACCTGCAGAGACGAGTTTAAGAATCTGTGTTGAGAGTGATGGACACAGCCTTCACAATTATACTTCAGAGAATGTAAACATCTAAGAGTCATTAGAAATATGTGTAGAATAATAAACCCTACATTGTTTGAGTTAGGGAAAACACCATTTGTGATATATAGATACTATAGCTGTTCCTAAAGATTCACCCTTTTTTGCACCAGCAAGATAACATATAAGATTTTAAGAGTTGACGAATGTTAATATTCTTGTTTGATAAACTGTGAACTTGAGACATAGTTAATAAGAACATATTAACACAACAAAATGTTTTCAAAATCCTTAACACCACTTTCCAGCAACTTATATAATTTATATAAATTATTTTAGAGAATAATACATAAATTATATATTTAAACATGATATAGTGTTTAGTGGAATGTATAAGGAGTCAAATTGTGTTAAAAAGAGCAATTTTTAGAAAATTTGGAAAAATACTTTTTTCTGTTCAAATTATAACTAAATGGATTATAAAGGTTTCACTCAGCCAATATATATCATTCACAATTTATTAATGAATTTTACAAAAAAAACACCATAAATTTTATATTTAAACATGTAAAAACTATTTGTTTTACATTTGGAAGAAAATAATTGTAGAAAAACAATTTATAATTAAACCTTTGTGTTTGGATTTTTTGAGTAAAAGTTTCTCAAAGGCTCTCCTGCACCATTCTCAATGCAAATCATTCCCACACCTATGGGAAGAGATAGGCGAACGTTGTGTAGATGATTTGTGTTTTGCTGGGGCTGACCCTACACCAGCTGCTGCTGCTGACCCTACACCAGCTGCTGCTGCTGACCCTACACCAGCTGCTGCTGACCCTACACCACCTGCTGCTGCTGACCCTACACCACCTGCTGCTGCTGACCCGACACCACCTGCTGCTGACCCTACACCACCTGCTGCTGCTGACCCTACACAACCTGCTGCTGACCCTACAACCACCTGCTGCTGCTGACCCTACACCACCTGCTGCTGCTGACCCCACACCACCTGCTGCTGCTGACCCTACACAACCTGCTGCTGACCCTACACCACCTGCTGCTGCTGACCCTACACCACCTGCTACTGCTGACCCCACACAGCTGCTGCTGCTGACCCTACACCACCTGCTGCTGCTGACCCTACACCAGCTGCTGCTGCTGACCCTACACCACCTGCTGCTGCTGACCCTACACCACCTGCTGCTGACCCTACACCAGCTGCTGGTGCTGACCCCACACCAGCTGCTGCTGACCTCACACCAGCTGCTGCTGACCCTACACCAGTTGCTGCTGACCCTACACCAGCTGCTGCCGACCCTACACCAGCTGCTGCTGCCGACCCTACACCAGCTGCTGCTGACCCTACACCAGCTGCTGCTGATCCTACACCAGCTGCTGCTGACCCTACACCAGCTGCTGCTGACCCTACACCAGCTGCTGCCGACCCTGTGTTATGAATCCATACATTTAATTCTAACATTCATCATGATAAATATGTTTGTCCATTATTTCTTTCCTCAGTTATTTAAATAAAACATTGTATCTAGTTGTGTTCCAGTATATATATATGTTTGATTTAAATGTAGCATGCTGTAGTGTGCCTATATTTAATATTTGTTAATGCTATTGCATGTTCATTCCTGTGGGGGTGACCTTGGCGTCTCATGGGGGGATCACCATATTTGGGATGTTCCAGTATGGTGCAGTGTATCAAGCTAGCGTCACTGATTCATCCCTGTAATTATTCCTGTTTATTGATTGTAATTAATTTCTTATTTACACCTTTGCAGTGTTATATACATATAAGTTTAGTTATAATAATGTTCTTCAGTATTACTCTCTGATAGCAGAGTATCTAGAGGTTTCATGTTGTGAGAGGATGGTTTCAAGATTATCCCACAGCTGACTTGAATGGCTCATTGGAGTCTCGTCGTGGACGTGGTGGTGAGCAGACGTGTTTTGATTCGCTCTGCTACTGGCGTCTGGTGGGTGGACGTGTTTGTCGTCGCTGTTGGCCTGCGTGTTGACGGATGGGCGGATAACGTCACGCTGGGGGAGGTATATGTGCCATCATGGGCTCCTACACACCTCCACTAAAGCGGAAGGAGTCCATAGGACTCATGTTTAGTTGTCATGCTGATCCCGACCTTGTATCCACCACGATCTTCGATGTGTTACAGATCAAGCAGGAAGAAATATTTGGTTACCAACCACTACCAGGGAACAGAGTGGTGTTGAAATTTGAAAACAATGTGGCGTTTTCAGAGTTTCTTAAGAAGTATGATGATGACATTATAAGTTTACCTACTGGGAAAGGATCAGTACAAGTGATTAATTTGAGCAAAACGTTTACATACGTTTCTGTGAGGGATGCGCCATTTGAAATGTTGAATAGAACTATTATACACATACTGGAACAATATGGGAAAGTGGACAATGTTCGTTTTAATAAATATACCTATGGCCCAGGGAAAGGGTGTTTTAATGGAACACGAACAGTAAAGATGGAACTTCACCGTAATATTCCTTCATCAATGTCAGTAGCAGGTCATTATATTAAATTTATATACAATGTCCAAATGCAAACTTGTTTTAAGTGTGGGCGTACTGGTCACATGGCTGCTGCCTGCCAGGTGGAGGCATCAGAACGGATCAACATTTTTCATGAACATGACTTTCCGCCATTAATAGAGGATAGTGTATCAGGAAATGAACCCACTGTTGTAAATACTGTAGTTCCAGGTGAGGTAGATGAAGTAACCCACAACTCTGTAAGTGAAACGTCTGTGGGAGTGACTCCCAGTGCGAATGAGGCCGGTGAAGGTAACTTAGTTCAAGACGATAATGGTAATGCAGACAAGGAGGGTGCAGATGACACTGCTCAGGACGATAATGGTAATGCAGACAAGGAAGGTACAGACGACACTGCTCAGGACGATAATGGTAATGCAGACAAGGAGGGTGCAGATGACACTGCTCAGGACGATAATGGTAATGCAGACAAGGAGGGTGCAGATGACACTGCTCAGGACGATAATGGTAATGCAGACAAGGAGGGTGCAGATGACACTGCTCAGGGCGATAATGGTAATGCAGACAAGGAAGGTACAGACGACACTGCTCAGGACGCTTTACCGGCTGTTGGTAGCCCTGGTGAGGGTGAGGTAAGTCTGGACACTGTGCATGTGGACGCCCATAACATAGGCGCTGACGCTGCGAAGAGCTGCGAGGCTGACGGTGGTGCTGACCTTGGTGAGGTGACGATGGAACAAGTAATTGGTTGTCAACTGGATGTAGAGGATGACACCATGGAGGATAGTGATGTAGAAATGTCTGTGCAGAGAGCAATTCCACCCTCTTCAGTAAGGTATGATAGAAAGGGTAGGGGTAGTGTGAAGGCTGGGGTGTGAAGGCTAAGGGTGTGAAGGCTGGTTCTGTAACCAGTCATGTGAAGAAACGGAAAAAATTTACTCGGAGTATTGATCTGGTACGTATGAAGGACTAAGCCGCTAATTAAAAGTCTCTGAAAAAATTGAGCAGGTTGTTGCCGTTGAAGTTCACCGTGACCAAGGCCACGAAGAGTCACCGAAACGTAGCGAGGGCACAGTACAACCAGTGAGTGAAGATCATGGTAGAGAGAACAGTGATAAGACATGGTGGGATATTGTGGAACATGAACAGAATCGAGACGCGAGTGCAAATATTAAACTTAGATTTCGAAAAGGGAAAGATGACACTAAGATCGTGTCAAGTGAGATAATGATGGATAACGAGTAATTTTGGTTTCTCTCAAAATTACATTCGGAAAGCCTATTAATTTTAATTGTGCTACTTTAAACATTAATGGGCTCAATTGTAGAAATAAACAGTTGCAGCTGTTATCATTGTTTAAATAACATAATTTGGATGTACTTTTAGTGCAAGAACACAATGTACAAGATGTTAAGAAACTTGATGTGCTGCTTGATTACTTTGAAATATTGATAAATCCAACGACCTTGTTGAAAGGTGGTACGATGATATTGATTGCTAAGCGAGCCCACATCAAGGTTCTTAATACTGAAATGGATGATAATGGTAATGTTTTATATGCGAGGATTTCCTTTTTTGACACAATAATTCCTGTACTTAATGTGTATGCTCCCTCTGGCACCCGCAGGAAGAAAGAGAGGGAGGACTTGTTCTCTAACGAGTTATTATATTTTTTTCAGAAATGATACACGTAACGTTATTTTTGGTGGTGACTTTAATTGTGTCACTTCTATGAGAGATTGTAGCATTCAGTCGAACGCAAGTGTATCTCCTGCTTTAATTACACTTTTGAAATGTATTGGTCTCAAGGATGCAAATAGCATTAACGGAGGTGTATATGAATACACATATGTTCGCCAGAATTATGGTTCTAGGCTTGACAGAATATATATGCATTCGTTCCATGATAACATTAGTTCTTGCAGTACTGTTCCGGTCAGCTGTTCAGATCACTGTATGGTTGTGGTGAAGCTTGTTATTGACGATCAGGTTAAAGTGGGGACAGGGTCATGGAAGCTCAATTGCAGTCTGTTGCAGAGTAAAGATGTAATTGATAATTTTCAAGTATTGTGGGAACATCTGGTTGGGCAAAAACATAAGTTCAGATGTCTGTTGGAGTGGTGGGACATGTGTAAAGTTGCATGCAAAAGTTTCTTCGTGAAAGTATCCAAACGAAAGGCTGCTGAAAAATATGGTCTGTTAAACTTATTCCAACACAGACTAAAACAACTTTATGTAAAGGTCAATATGGGATTAGACAAGTATGAGGAAATTACTATTTTAAAAGACAGAATTAACAAATTGAGGGATGAAATATCTGAAGGAGTCAATGTTCGCCTCCAGATTAATGACAGGATGTATGGTGAAAAACTCTCTCCTTATTGTTAAGTAAAGTCAAGAATAACAAGGGTACAGCACTTGTGACTAGTATTAAAGCAGGTGATGGACGGATATGACAAATACGGATGGGATTGTATGTTATGTTCGGGGTGAATTAGAGAAATTGTACAAAAAAGTGAACGTAGACCAAGGTATGCAGGAGTATTTCCTTGGAAAATGTACACGGGTTTTAACCCAGGATGACAAACACGTCATTACTGGCAGATGTAGATAAGCAGGAGGTGTGGAGTGTGGTCAAGAGTTTAAAGAAAGGTAAATCACCTGGCTGTGATGGGTTCCCGACGGAATTTTATTTCTATCTATGGAATGTCATTGGTAAAGACTTTGTACAAGTGGGTGCAGTATAGCATACAGCATAGGAAGCTTAGCATGTCACAATCTCATGGGATTATTAAGATGATACCTAAAACGGGTGATTTGCATATTCTAACGAACTGGAGGCCACTTTCCCTACTAAACCAGGATTATAAAATAGTATCGAAACTGCTGGCAAATAGACTTAGGATTGCAATGGATAAAATTATATCAAAGGAACAGTTTTGTGGTGTGCCTGGAAGATCTATAATCAATTGTAATAATGTAATTAGGGATGTTGTGTATTATGTGTCTGAGAATAATGTTCCTTCCTCCATGATAAACCTCGACTGGCCTTTGACCGTGTTGATGTTCAGTTTGTATTAGAAATATTGGATATGGTAGGAGTGGCACAAGAATTTATTGATTGGATCCGTATGCTTTATAAACAGTGTCGGAGCAGCGTCTGTATCAATGGTGTCTTAGTAAACCATTTTCAGTTGAACGATCTGTACGTCAGGGATGTCCCCTTTCAATGATTTTGTATGTTATATTTCAAGAGCCACTGTACTTGCCAATAAAAAGCAATGACTTTATTGTTCCACCTCGTCTTCCTAATGCTATGACACTTCCTGTTGTTGGTTATGCAGACGATACAAACTATTTTTGTGTCGACAGAAGACTCGGTGGTGAATGTTCAGAATGAGTTAGACAACTTTGAACGAGCGACAGGTGCTGTTATTAACAAGAACAAAACGTGTATGATGGGGCTTGGCAGTTGGTGTAATAAGGTTAACTGGACAGGTTCATGGTTCAAGGTAGTGGAGTCTATTAAAGCTCTTGGGATTTGCAAGGGTAAAACATATGAAACAACATTGGTTACGAATTGGCAAGTACTATGTGGGAATATAATAGTTGCAACGAATATGTTGTCAAATAGGAAATTGACCCTGTTTCAGAAGGCTGTAATAATCAATTGCAAATTTTGTCTAAGTGTGGTATTTGTCTCACAACTTTCCAATAGACAAAAAAAGTGCTATAGAGATTGACAAAACTATTTTTAGATATGTATGGTATGGTAGATACCAACCAATTAAACGAACTACCCTATGTAAAGGTAAGAAAAAACGGTGGAATAAGAATACTGAATGTGTACCATAAGTCATTGGCAATCTTATGTGTTACCTTTAGAAAGGAGATAATGCAGAGGGATAGTGTAAATGCACTAGGACATTACTATTGTAAATTACGTGTTAGCTATTTGATACATATGCCAGAGTATACTGACCTTGCCTTTATTTCACCGCACTTTTATTCATGTGCAATTGATGTTCTCAGGCAGATTTGTAATATTGAAGGTTTTTTAATGATGAACAGTAAACAAGTGTATGATGTTATACTACCAAATATAGTTCCTAGAGTAGAGGAGGCATATCCACTCTTTAGCTGGCAAGTAATATGGGCGAACCTTCATGTTAAATTTATTGCCCCAAAACAACGTGAGCTGTTGTATCGCTATATTCATGAGACCCTTCCTACTAATGATAGGCTGTTGATGTTGGGCATTAAGGACAACAATACTTGTGACCAATGTACTGAAATTGAAAATAATATGCATATATTTTATTTCTGTAAGCAGAAAGTTGTTCTTGTAAACTGGATTAGAGACACTCTTAAAGATTTATGTGGACCAAGTATTCGAGTGGAGTTAATGAGGTTTTTAATGTTTCATATTGACATAAAATGCAAGAAAATTAGGAATACAATAATTATTTTACTTTCTGATTACATTTTTTGTGTGTGGATAGGCAGGCAGGAAGGTTACTCAGTAGACAAAATATTGAAGTTTCTTGCGAGGCAGGATCAGGTATAACATTTGGGGTTTAAGGCTCATGCTCGGTGGTGATATGGAAAATTTGTTTACTGAGAATTATATAAAATATTTATAAATATAATAATTTCCCCTGTATTTTAATGTAAATTTATTCTCCAATTTTTGTAAATCGTTTATAGGTAAATAAGTTTAACATTCAGTTTTTTTTTTAAAGATCTTGTTCTGTACTACTGAAACACTTGTTCACTTAGAATTGTAATGTATAATTGCCTTGTAACACTTATGTATATGTAATTTATATTGTATTTTTTAAAATAAAGATAAAAAAAAAATGGCTCAGTGCAGTGCACAGTGCACCGATCTCGTGCACAAGCCCTATCTCTGTTAACCCTGGATAGTAAACTGTCATGTTGGGTATTTCCAGGATGCCCCACTTAACCAGGAATACGTTATAATACGGAGGCCGCCGAAGGTCCAGGCACGGAGTAGATACAGGAAGTTAAGCATCCACGCCATAGGGTCAGAGAGTACACATAGAAGGTGCCAGGCGTGAGAGAGAAGAGGGGGACGCCAGCGAGGCGATAGATCTGACCTCTGGAGTCAGCCTCAACCTGCGCGATGGAGAATAACAACTGTGACGTGTTCATGGCGTCACCTCTGCTATTGATCATGGAACGATCAATATGATTGGTTCCCGCTCTTTTTCTGAAGCGCCATTGGTCAATTGTAACCCCATGTGTTTGCGCCCCACAGGAGCCCTGCTTCTCTTGCAAGGACATTCAAGTAAGGAAGCCCGTACATAGAGGACGTGTCCTGTTCTGTCTATCGGCCAATAGACTGAACACCGTCCATTCCTCACCGTCAAGTTAAACTCAGCACCTTTCCGATATACCAACGTTCGCCCGGATCGCGATCATGACAATATAGTTAGAAGCCTAGTGACAAATCACCAGAGCGAAACAGACTGGTATCAGGTAACCCTGGGTGACAAGTGAGATCGTTGTGAGTGATCTAGAGTGAACTTATGAGTTGCCGCTGCCTAAGTAATCTGTGTGTGACTTTACACAGTGTACCGCATGGTACCATATAACCTGCAGCCGCCAGCCGCCACTCTGTCCCGAGCGTGTAGCCCGCCGCCACCCTCACTGTACTACGTGACGTCACCACCTTACTCACCGCCAGTGCCAACAAGCGTGTGCGTGTGTCTGTCTGTTAGACATACAGCGCGCCCTCCTGCGAGTACCCTCCGTGTCAAGTACGGTTTGTGGGAAAGCCTGTCGCAGAGCGAACCGGCTGTCATGCCAACTACGAGTTCTTGCATAAATGTGCCTGAGTGAGTGAATGAATAAGAGAGGTAGCCTACCTGTATGTACAAGATCTTGTCATTGTTATATTGTTGTCTGTCTGTGTTGATCTGAGGGATCAACCACAGTTCTTACCTTCTTATACCTGACACAGGTATAGGTGGAGACCTAGACACCCTACGGTGTATGCGTGTTTATCTGTGTGGTATCACGACATTACACTCTTCTGTGAATGTGAGCTTCACATACACCACACATTAGTTATTGTGTGATATTATTATTGTGCATGTTATTGCCTGTCCCATTGACAGTGCCAGTGTGATTTATTGCGCATCATCATTACCCGAGTATCCGGTTGGAACTCTTGTGATCCCTTTGCCACACCAGCAGTTAGGTTGCCGTGTTAATGATTGACTGTCAATTGTGTTAAGTTAGGTATTTCTCCACGAGTGGATCCGAATCGATTAGCCAGACGTCAAGAGTCTCGCTAATGCAACCATAGCCTTTCTGACGCCAATCTAAAGTAAATCAAGCACCCTCTGTATTAGTGGTTAAGTTAGTAAATAAACTACTGTTAAGCTTTATGCGGTGTTTCCGTTGAACCACTTCTGAATACTGCCAACTATTTACTCAAGCCTCCAACTCCAGGTGTCTGCAACACCGAGTTGCCTATGAACTATTTTCCCATTCACTATGAACTATTCACTAAACTATATTATTCACTAAATGTGATGAGGACCCTAGGAGTCCCTTAAAATGTAAAAGCATTGAGGAGATTCCAACGATCAACATAGACCAGGACCAGGTGAGGCTAGTCTGAGAAGAGACCTCAAGGTAGTACTAACTCGACCTTGCTCCCAGGACCTGTACGGTTGCTCTTGTATTTTCTCTGTTGATTCCGACAGCTTCGTGAAGCGTCCTGCCACATGTACATTGGCGACGTACGCATTGCAGTCGGAAAAGCAAAATAGAAAACCCCCACACATGTGAGTTTTAGTTGGTACCTTGTAGACGCCATGCCGTGCATGCTCCAGCAACACCAGTCGCGTGGGTGGAACTGGCCTGGCGTGGACATGTTGTGGAGTTAAGTCTGTGGTATTTGTTTATTGTATAGTAACAGCTGATTTCCTGGTTAGACCATTATGTGCATACCATCTATCTATTTAAGTTTTAAAATAGTGATCAGTTCTTATATAATATTGTATTATTGTATTCTGGTGCATTAATATTTCTGGCTGCCTGTATTTCCATTTATATGTTTGTATGTTCTTTGTTACCCTTTACTTTAAGTATATTGCTTTGTTGAGTAAGCAGTTGAGTTATTTACCCTAGATACTTATAGTAGGCAAGGCCGTGTTATTATATATTGTTTGACAACTGCAAACAGAGGAACCATACCCAGAGGTCAAGGGTCATAATAAAATGAAGGCCTATGTACATTAATTCCCATAATTTAATGTACTAAATAGTGGTACTCACCTAATTGTGCTTGCAGGGGTTGAGCTTTGTCTCTTTGGTCCCGCCTCTCAACTGTCAATCACAGGTGTACAGATTCCTGAGCCTACTGGCTCTATCATATCTACGTTTGAAACTGTGTATGGAGTCAGCCTCCACCACATCACTTCCTAGAGCATTCCATTTATTAACTACTCTGACACTGAAAAATTCTTGCTAACGTCTCTGTGGCTCATCTGGGTACCAAGTTTCCACCTGTGTCACCTTGTTCGTGTCCCACCCGTGCTGAAGAGTTTGTGTTTGTCCACCCTGTCAATTTCCCTGAAAATTTTGTAGGTGGTTATCATTGTTGGAAAGTTTCCAACACTGATACATCCTTATTGTATCATAATACATCACTATTGTATACTAAGCATAGTATCTGCAGGCGATGTGTCACAATAACATGGCTAAAGATCGACTTGAGAATGGTCCAGGAAGGACCGAAACGTCATCGTCCCTTCACCTTCTAGTGTGTGGTCTGGTCAACAAGCATAGTATCTATTAACCCTCCTAACTGTAGTACTAATATAAATTAATATTTTCCTATCTGCGCGTCATTTACTAAAATTCTCCCCACATCGAGAGGCAGTATTGCGTCAGATAATATCCAGCAAGACATAATTATTGTCAACATGCCAGAGAATTGTATAATATTCTCAACCTTTATCAGTATTCTTTACAAGAATTAACAACTGATAATATAACAACTAGTGATTCAATAACAACGAGTTATCAACTAAAATATCACTATATAACAGTTTATCTGTTATCTTAAACCGTCATGGAGGAAACAGAACTTCTCTCCATTTCTCGTTCAATAAGAACACTGTTATAATTATTGGCAATTAGCGAGAATGGAAACAATATTTAACTCCCTATAATTGCGACTCTATTCTCATTGACGTATTATGTAGAGTAATTACAAGGAAAATATTTTCCGTTTCTACTATATGTCGCATGCGCAGAGAGGGGTTGAGGAGAGAAGTCGGACGCCAGCGAGCCATGCGGTTGGACGACGCTTAGACCACGTGGCGGCCATTAGTCCAGGGAGAGGCGAATCTTTCATCAATTACGCAATAGGCCTTGCTATTAATCGGCCTTGGAGTGTGCAACTACTCCATTAGCGATCCAAGGATTGCATCAGTGGACAACCAGCAGGTTAAGTGTTCTAGTATTGTTATAGGAGCTCACTATATATGTACACTTAGTCCATCATTACGTCGTAATACCTCCCCAAGCGCCAAGTACGTCCACACACGAATTTAATTTGTCCCTTCCATTGAATTGTAATGGCGTAATCTAATTTGTGTAGACAATTTTACACTCTATTGGGTTTCCAGCGTGTGTTGGAGCTGGCGTGAGTGCAACAATTTCCCACACTACGCTAGTGGATCACGTGTTCCAGCAAGTCCCAGATGACACCAGCTCCACACCGCACCTCCGTTCACTGTTACAGCTAAGCGGCTGAAATTACTTTAATTTAGTTATTATTTATTAATGAACGGTTGAAATCCGATAATAATTTGAGATTATATTTCATTTATGAAATTTAAGAGGTCAAGAATAATTTCATAGCCTCATGAAATTTTATATGAGAACAATTTCTCGTATAATCATTGTCCAACATATTCTTGCTACTAACCAAATTATCAAATGTCTATTTTATTTATACCTTAGTAAAGCAGTTACTAATTTTGTTCGAGGAACAACCAGCCTGGATAAAGTGTACTGGGATACTCTACTTCTGGTATTAACCCCCCATTTGTGAAGAAGGGAAAGTTTACTTCTTGAAGAGTAATTTAATTTACAGTCCATTAATATTCAAGGAATAATTCTTAATAGTTACATTATCCACAGGCACTGGTATTTCAGTCCCTTTTCTATTGCTTATTTATCTGTTTCCCTTTTCAGTAAAAATAGGGTGGTCCTTCGAGTAATTTAAATCAGTTAAACATCAATATATTGAGAGTAAGCTTTCCTTCACGACAATCATGTCTCCCCTTACTCTTCTGTTTTCCAGGGACGTGAGGTTCAGCTTTTTTAGCCTTTCCTCGTAGCTCATTCCTTTCAGTTCCGGGACGAGCCTGGTGGCATACCGCTGAATCTTCTCTAACTTTGTCTTGTGTTTAACTAGGCACGGACTCCAGGCTGGCACTGTATATTCCAAGATTGCTCTGACATAAGTGGTATACAGGGTCCTGAACGATTCCTTACACAAGTTTCTAAAGGCAGTTCTTATGTTGGCCAGTCTAGCATATGCCGCTGATGATATCCTTTTGATGTGGGCCTCTGGGGACAGGTTCGGTGTGATATCAACCCTTTGATCTTTCTCTCTATTTGACTCTTGCAGGATTTTATCTCCCAGGTGGTACCTTGTGTTCAGCCTCCTGCTCACTTCACCTAATTTCATTACCTTACACTTTCCTGGGTTGAACTTTAGCAGCCATTTTTTAAACCATTCTTCCAGTTTGTCCAGGTCATCCTGTAGTCTCTTGTGTATCTTCATTCCGTCTTGATTCTCCTCATAATTTTTGCATTATCAGCAAACTGCTTGTGGAAGTTTTCTCAACACTTCACGATTGAGGTAAGTGTACCGCTTTTTGCCAGGGGGCCAAGCAAACCTTCAGTGTTGTTGTAATTGCTAGTTGTGTTAATTAAGCTGACAATGGAGGAACAAGTTGCTGTGTTGGTGGAACAGCCAAATTTTGGTGAAATTAAAGACTTAAAGAAGTCTGGGTTGTTGTACATGGCTGAAAAATTAAATCTGACAGTTTCCAGGAGAATGTTAAAGGGTCAGCTAGTAAGAGTCATAAGAGTCACACTTGGTGGAGGAGGAGAAACTTGACGAGGAGTGGTTAGAGGAATTAGAAGAAGAGTCAAGTGACCAGTTGGCAATTCTAAAGTTAGAGACTGAATCTAAGCTAGAGATGGCTAAGTTAGAAGCAGAGAAACAGAGGTTGGAGATGCAGAATCGCCAAAAACAGCTGGAGTTGGACACTCAGCAGCAGATTGCTCGAGGCTCAGAACCAGCAAAAACAACTTGAGATTGAAGCTCAAAACCAACTAAAACGAGTGGAACTAGAAGCACAGAGCAGAAGAATTGAAGCTCAGTTGCAACTAGAGAAAGTTAGGCGGCAGCAATTGGAAATTCAACAGAGTATAGCAATAAATAATAACAGACTAGAGGAACAGAGAATTGCAGCAGGGCATGGTGACACTAGTAATTATACAGATAGTACTGATAGTTTTTTAAAGTTTAGGAAAAATGTACATTTACCCTCAGATTCAATGAGGAGGACCCAGAATATTCTTTTTGGCATTTCCAGAAGTTAGCAGTCAGTATGAATTGGCCTGTGGATCAATGTGTTGCCATCATGCAAAGACAATTTAAGGGGAAAGCCCAGGAAATTTTTGCATCTCTTCCTGCCGCTAATTCTTTTGACTTTAAATTTGTCCAACGGAGCATCGTAAATGCATACAACAGATCCCAGAGGCCCATAGACAGAAATTTATAGGTATAAAGAGAGCACATGATCAGGACCATTTCTGATTTTGCAAGAGTTAAAATTAATCATTTTGATAGATGGGTAAAAGCACTTTCCATTACAGAATTTGAGATTATGAGAAACCTCATAGTGACAGAGGAGATTTTAGGTTGTCTACCAGAGAAATTAGCCTTGTTTATAGCTGAACATAAACAGACCAATGACATTATGAAACTAGCCAAGCTAGCAGACGAACACGAATTACTCACTAAGGGGCCTTTTCGAGCACAATCAAATACTTATAATTCTAAGATTATCATGTTCCTAAATCTCATGTTTTCCAGGCCGACCAGCTAACTCACCTACTCCCCTGAACTCTTCTCCTGTAAAGCCAAAGATTGAGAAACAGCAGACAGGGTTGTCACCCTCAAATAATGTAGTGTCTAAACCTGCAGTTGATTCGGTTGTTTCGACCACTGGCAGATATTGCACGCATTGCAGAAGAGGTCATGTGGTTAATTCCTGTTATTCCTTGCACCCTGAGTTGAGACCTACCGGTCTATCATGAGACGGGGGTTGCAAGCAATTAATTCTAATGTTGTTCCAGTCATGCCCAATTGGATGACTAACTTTAAACCCTACATATATTCGGGTACCTTACTTTGTACCAGTGGAAGTAAGTGCAGTTATTGAGGGACACTGGTGCTTCCAGTGTCCCTGGAAGTAGGGTGAGGCTAATCCTGTGACTTCCAAGGTGAATGTTTTCGAGGCCAGGACCCCTTCAGACAGGGAGGTGGAGGTGGACCTTGAGGATACATTCTTAGCTCACGCGGATGTCGAGAGTGAAGCCGGTGCCAAAGCCCTAATTTATTCTGTCCCAGACATTCTGACCCAGAGGATGGTCTGGAAGAGGTGGCCCAGGTACCAGTTCTTTGCCCGCTCGCTCCAACTGACTGTTGGGTCTGAGACCTTTAGTGAGTTGCTGTTGAGTCCCAGACCTTTAGTGAGTTGCAGTGTACTGATCCCAGTCTAGCTGAATGTTATACAGAAGCAGCTGACACTATAGATACCTTGGATAAGAGTACGGGTTGCTACTTCATTGATCGATGTTCGATGAGACGATGGAGACCACCAGAACTCCCTTATCAGATGATTGTGAGTCTAGAACCCAGCTCGTCGTACCCAAGGAGTATAGGGAGCAGGTATTGCAAGCTACCCATGATGACCTTATAGGAGGTCACCAAGGTCACCAATATGTATCATAAAATATTTAAGTTTTTCTATTGGCCAAAACTCAAAACGGATGTGGTCAGATATTGTCACAATTGTGTTGTAACAGCTAGGCAGAGTGACAGATACCTGAAGGATGTGAAGAGCAAGCTGTCTCGAACGAAGGAGTTGGCGTTACAACATCTGGGTGAGGCACAACAGGTAATAAAGGAGCGGCATGATAAGCGGCTCAAGGCCAAACTCAGAGTTTTTTAATCAGGAGATTTAGTAATGGTCTTGAAGCCTCGTATGGCAACTTCTATGTCACACAAATTTGGAGGACCTTATCGTGTTGTAAAACGTCTCGGTTGTCTTGTAGGCCCTCCTAACCACTCTGCATACTCCGCCTCCACGCAAGTCGCACACCAAACCTGTGTCAGGTTAGGTTAGGGTCAGAAAGTTTCATTTCTTTGAACTGTAACCTGGGGCTGGTCTTCTCCCCCAGTTCGGTTGAGATGATCTACCTGCACAGCTGCTCTTACAAGGTGGTCCTTTATAGACTTCCCTCGCCTCCAGGCGCTCATGGGAGGGTTTTGTGGGAATTTTACCCAGGATGGATGATCACTGTACGTTTCCCTCGTCCATGTCCATACTTCCTGGAGTTTTATCTTAAGCTGTGCTGCAAGGCCGGGGAAGAAAAGGGTTGGGAGATCCATCTCTTGTCTTCCACTTCTTGTGTTCTAGGTCTGAGTAGCTCTGCCCTTGTTTTTTCTCTGAGTTTCTCCTGGGCCGCAAGTATTATTGACTCTGGGTAGTCTCTGTTCCTGAACATATCCCATATGTCATCAAGCTGGGTGTCGGAAAATCCGACACCATTTAATAATATCATACAGACAGATAATAGCTGTGTTGTATAAACAAGTTAACCCATAGAAAATGTAACTTGTAGTGGAACATTCTGTCTATAGAAAACGGGATATCATTACCACATACTATTATAAACTCACCACCTATTATGGTGGGAATTATTCTTAAATACATTAGTCTTTGGACTTTACCATCATAAAACATCTCATATAAATTAACTTAATTATCAATATCAAAATAGAGTAAATGTGACCCTTCTTTCACTTTGTCATCTGGACAATGTAGGCCAGTAGCGTCAGGGTGAGGGAGTGGTCAGCCATTGTTATTGTTTAAGACCAGAGGCTCACGGGAGCAAATACGGCTCCTGTTAATTTTACTTGGACGAAGTGTTATGGAAACCAAAGGTGTACCATTATCAACACGCTGTCAACAAATTTAAGTTAAGTGTTCTGCCGAAACCCATTTATCTTTCATTTATGGCCATTAATGTCAGTGGATATAGGGTGAGCCGGTTAGAGCATGAGATCGCCTCATACTAAAGGTAATTAGCCCAGGTCTTCATGGTTCCTTGTACAGTGTTTTCTCTGATATAACTGTCATATTAGGATTCTGGCTTTACAGCTAGCGCCCTTTTGACAGGTCAAGACGAGGAAGCAAGACTTTGTGCATCAGTTACTGGATGTTGGAAGCTACCTCACACGAGGAAAATGTGGTGTCTACATCCTAGTTATATCTGGTGGACTAAGGCCTGCTGTACAAATAAGATAAGGAACCTCTTCAATATGTGTAGTTAATACTGTAGTTTGATTGGCTGCATATATATAAATTAATTTAATATAAACCCCCCCTAATGTGTAGAGGATCGATTTATGAGATTATGAGATTATTGCAGAAATACAGTCCACTTATTATTATACAAATTGCTATCGAAGTATATAAATTAACGTAAATATAAATTCATATAAATTAAATAAATATAAATCTCACAGGTCGGTTCCCACACTGGGCATATAGCGTCTCTTTGCTGTTAATCCGCTTGAGTCCGAGTCCAAGTGAGTAGGGTAGCGATTTCTTCAAGGCTAGTGGGTGGCTCGAGTCAAATTTCAGATACGTGTGAAGGTTAGTCGGTTTATAGTATGCCTTTGTATGCAGATTCCTGGTTAGCTGGTCTATAATACACTGTTGTATTCTAGGAAATTAATCGTGGAGTTCACTGTGCTCGAGGGTAAACTTAAGGTTATCATGAACTGTATTTGACCATGAAAAGAAACCTTCTAGGCGCGGGAAAACCGTCCTCCATTATTCCGAAGATGTCAGCTATGTAACGGAAATATACTGCGGTCCGTCCTTCCTGTGGGATCGTTTCCTCTCGAACACTACATGCACAAATATTTTCAGCGATTTCACTACTGGATGCTCCTATCGCTGTACCCTTGGTTTGCCGGTATGCCCGTCCTTCAAATTGCAGAAGGGTGTTTGTCTAATTTTGTTTTGGTAGGGACGCGAGTCTTATTTTCCTCGGCGTCACCCCTTTTATATGAAAGGAACCATCGGAAATGCATCCGAGGTGCCGTGTGGCTTCAAATTACCACATCTATGAAAAAAAGGCGGGCCCCTCTCGGGATGGGACCTCTAATTTCTGCAATTATCTTGAGGAAATCCGTCGTATCTTTGATTCTTTCCGGTAGTAGACGTAGTACGGGGTTCAGGAGGGCTGTGCAGATCCAATCTACCGGCCTTGTTGGGGCCTGGCAGCCGCTTAGAACTGGTCCTGGAAGGCAAAATGTAATTGCAGATGCCTTATCCAAGGGATTCCCCATTGCAGTGCCCTAATGTGAATTGTTCTATACATGAGGATGTCTTTACCTTTTGGTTATTTCATATGTTTCATTTAATTTATTGTTTTATACATTGATTTTGTGTTGTTGGAGTACTCAGTGCTATACTCTCATGTAGTCAAAAAATGAAATTAACCTTCAGTTAATTTCATTTTTTTTAAGGACAGGGAGGGATGGTACGAATCCATATATTTGATTCTAACATTCATCATGATAAATATGTATGTCCATTATTTCTTTCCTCAGTTATTTAAATAAAACATTGTATCTAGTTGTGTTCCAGTATATATATATGTTTGATTTAAATGTAGCATGCTGTAGTGTGCCTATATTTAATATTTGTTAATGCTATTGCATGTTCATTCCTGTGGGGGTGACCTTGGCGTCTCATGGGGGGATCACCATATTTGGGATGTTCCAGTATGGTGCAGTGTATCAAGCTAGCGTCACTGATTCATCCCTGTAATTATTCCTGTTTATTGATTGTAATTAATTTCTTATTTACACCTTAGCAGTGTTATAGGCATATATGTTTAGTTATAATTATGTTCTTAAGTATTACTCTCTGATAGCAGAGATTTCATGTGAGTTTTAGTTGGTACCTTGTAGACGCCATGCCGTGCATGCTCCAGCAACACCAGTCGCGTGGGTGGAGCTGGCTGGCGTGGACATGTTGTGGAGTTAAGTCTGTGGTATTTGTTTATTGTTTAGTAACATAGCTGATTTCCTGGTTAGACCATTATGTGCATACCCATCTATCTATTTAAGTTTTAAAATAGCGATCAGTGCTTATATAATGATATTGTATTATTGTATTCTGGTGCATTATTATTTCTGGCTGCCTGTATTTCAATTTATATGTTCGTATGTTCTTTGTTACCCTTACTTTAAGTATATTGCTTTGTTGAGTAAGCAGTTGAGTTATTTACCCAAGATACTTATAGTAGACAAGGCCGTATAATTATATGTTGTTTTACAACTGCAAACAGAGGAACCATACCCAGAGGTCAAGGGTCATAACACCCCACACCAGCTGCTGCTGACCCCACACCACCACCTGCTGCGGCTGAACCCACACCACCTGCTGCTGCTGACCCCACACCACCTGCTGCTGCTGACCCCACACCAGCTGCTGCTGACCCCCACACCACCACCTGCTGCGGCTGACCCCACACCACCACCTGCTGCGGCTGACTTCACACCACCTGCTGCTGCTGACCCCACACCACCTGCTGCTGCTGACCCCACACCACCTGCTGCTGCTGACCCCACACCACCTGCTGCTGCTGACCCCACACCTGCTGCTGCTGACCCCACACCACCTGCTGCTGCTGACCCCACACCACCTGCTGCTGACCCTACACCAGCTGCTGCTGACCCCACACCACCTGCTTCTGCTGACCCTACACCACCTGCTGCTGCTGACCCCACACCACCTGCTGCTGCTGACCCTACACCACCTGCTGCTGACCCTACACCAGCTGCTGCTGACCCTACACCACCTGCTGCTGCTGACCCCACACCAGCTGCTGCTGCTGACCCTACACCACCTGCTGCTGCTGACCCTACACCACCTGCTGCTGCTGACCCTACACCACCTGCTGCTGCTGACCCCACACCACCTGCTGCTGCTGACCCCACACCACCTGCTGCTGCTGACCCCACACCAGCTGCTGCTGCTGACCCTACACCACCACCAGCTGCGGCTGACCCCACACCAGCTGCTGCTGACCCCACACCACCACCTGCTGCGGCTGACCCCACACCACCACCTGCTGCGGCTGACCTCACACCACCTGCTGCTGACCCCACACCACCTGCTGCTGCTGACCCCACACCACCTGCTGCTGCTGACCCCACACCACCTGCTGCTGCCTTACCCCACACCACCTGACTCGCTGCTGACCCCACACCCACCTGCTGCTGCTGACACCTACACCACCTGCTGCTGCTGACCCACCACCCACCTGCCTGCTGCTGACCCTACACCACCGCTGCTGCTGGCCCCACACAACGGGGGTCGTTTTTGGGGGGTGGCTGCTTTGTGGATGCTGCTGACCCACACACCTGCTGCGACCCTACACCACCTGCACTGCTGCTGACCCCACACCAGCCTGCTGCTGCTGACCTACACCACTGCTGCTGCTGACCCCGTACACCACCTGCTTGCTGCTGAACCCTACACCACCTGCTTGGCTGACCCTACACCAGACTGCAGCTGCTGACCCCAACACCCAGCTGCTGCTGCTGACCCTACACACTACCTGCTGCTGACCCTACACCAACTGCTGCTGCTGACCCTACACCACTTCTGCTGCTGACCTACACCAGCTGCGCCCTGCTGACCCCACCACCAGCTGCTTGCTGCTGACCCCACACCCACCTGCTGCTGCTAACCCTTACACCACCTGCTGCTGCTGACCCTACAGCCAACTTGCTGCTGCTGACCCCACACCACCTGCTGCTGGACCCCAACACCACCTGTTGCGGCTTGACCCTACACCCACTGCTGCTGCTGACCCACACCACCACCTGCTGCGGCTGGACCCCACAACCACCTGCTGCTGGCTGAACCCCCACACACCTTGCTGCTGCTGACCCCTACACCACCCTGCTGCTGCCTGACCCCCACCACCGCCACTGACCCTACACCACCTGCTGCGGCTGACCCTACACCACCTGCTGCTGCTGACCCCACACCACCTGCGGCTGACCCTACACCACCTGCTGCTGCTGACCCCACACCACGCTGCTGCTGACCCTGCACCACCTGCTGCTGCTGACCTCACCACCTGCTGCTGCTGACCTCACACCACCTGCTGCTGCTGACCTCACACCACCTGCTGCTGCTGACCCACACCACCTGCTGCTGCTGACCCACACCACCTGCTGCTGCTGACCTCACACCACCTGCTGCTGCTGACCCACACCACCTGCTGCTGCTGACCCACACCACCTGCTGCTGCTGACCTCACACCACCTGCTGCTGCTGACCCCACACCCCTGCTGCTGCTGACCTCACACCACCTGCTGCTGTGACCTCACACCACCTGCTGCTGCTGACCTCACACCACCTGCTGCTGCTGACCTCACACCATCTGCTGCTGCTGACCCTACACCACCTGCTGCTGCTGACCCTACACCACCTGCTGCTGCTGACCCCACACCACCTGCTGCTGCTGACCCCAACACCACCTGCTGCTGCTGCTGACCTCACTCCACCTGCTGCTGCTGACCCTACACCACCTGCTGCTGCTGACACTACACCAGCTGCTGCTGCTGACCCTACACCACCTGCTGCTGCTGACCTCACACCACCTGCTGCTGCTGACCTCACACCACCTGCTGCTGCTGACCCTACACCACCTGCTGCTGCTGACCTCACACCACCTGCTGCTGCTGACCTCACACCACCTGCTGCTGCTGACCTCACACCACCTGCTGCTGCTGACCTCACACCACCTGCTGCTGCTGACCTCACACCACCTGCTGTTGCTGACCCCACACCACCAGCTGCTGACCCTACACCAGCTGCTGCTGACCCCACACCACCTGCTGCGGCTGACCCCCACAGCACCACCTGCTGCGGCTGACCCCACACCACCTGCTGCTGCTGACCCCACACCACCAGCTGCGGCTGACCCCACACCACCTGCTGCTGCTGCTGACCCTACACCAGCTCTGCTGCTGACCCTACACCACCTGCTGCTGCTGACCCTACACCAGCTGCTGCTGCTGACCCTACACCACCTGCTGCTGCTGACCCTACACCACCTGCTGCTGCTGACCCTACACCATCTGCTGCTGACCCTACACCACCTGCTGCTGACCCTACACCAGCCTGCTGCTGACCCTACACCACCAGCTGCTGCTGACCCCACACCACCTGCTGCGACCCTACACCACCAGGCTGCTGCTGCTGACCCTCACCAGCTGCTGCTGCTGCTGACCCTACACCAGCTGCTGCTGACCCTACACCACCTGCTGCTGACCCTACACCACCTGCTGCTGCTGACCCTACACCACCTGCTGCTGACCCTACACCACCAGCTGCTGCTGCTGACCCTACACCAGCTGCTGCTGCTGACCCTACACCACCTGCTGCTGACCCTACACCACCTGCTGCTGACCCTACACCACCTGCTGCTGCTGACCCTACACCACCTGCTGCTGACCCCCACACCAGCTGCTGCTGCTGGACCCTACACCAGCTGCTGCTGACCCTACACCAGCTGCTGCTGACCCTACACCACCTAGTGCTGCTGACCCCACACCACCTGCTGCTGCTGACCCTACACCACCTGCTGCTGACCCTACACCAGCTGCTGCTGACCCTACACCACCTGCTGCTGCTGACCCCACACCAGCTGCTGCTGCTGACCCTACACCACCTGCTGCTGCTGACCCTACACCACCTGCTGCTGCTGACCCTACACCAGCTGCTGCTGACCCTACACCACCTGCTGCTGCTGACCCTACACCACCTGCTGCTGCTGACCCTACACCAGCTGCTGCTGCTGACCCTACACCAGCTGCTGCTGCTGACCCTACACCACCTGCTGCTGACCCTACACCACCTGCTGCTGCTGACCCTACACCACCTGCTGCTGCTGACCCTACACCACCTGCTGCTGACCCTACACCACCTGCTGCTGCTGACCCTACACCACCTGCTGCTGACCCTACACCACCTGCTGCTGCTGACCCTACACCACCTGCTGCTGCTGACCCTACACCAGCTGCTGCTGCTGACCCTACACCACCTGCTGCTGCTGACCCTACACCAGCTGCTGACCCTACACCACCTGCTGCTGCTGACCCTACACCACCTGCTGCTGACCCTACACCAGCTGCTGCTGCTGACCCTACACCAACTGCTGCTGCTGACCCCACACCAGCTGCTGCTGACCCTACACCAGCTGCTGCTGACCTCACACCAGCTGCTGCTGACCCTACACCAGCTGCTGCTGACCCTACACCACCAGCTGCTGCTGACCCTACACCACCAGCTGCTGCTGACAACCTACACCACCAGCTGCTGCTGACCCTACACCAGCTGCTGCTGACCCTACACCACCAGCTGCTGCTGACACCTACACCACCTGCTGCTGCTGACCCTACACCAGCTGCTGCTGACACCTACACCACCAGCTGCTGCTGCTGACCCTACACCACCTGCTGCTGCTGACCCCACACCAGCTGCTGCTGAACACCTACACCACCAGCTGCTGCTGACCCTACACCAGCTGCTGCTGACCCCACAGCAGCTGCTGCTGACACCTACACCACCAGCTGCTGCTGACCCTACACCAGCTGCTGCTGACCCCACACCACACCCAGCAGAGGCTGTAAGTGTGTCCACACCTGACGACAACTCTCCTGCACCTGCAGAAGTTGCAGCCTTTTATGCGTCCTACACTAATGCTAGTGACCTGAAATATAATCTTGCATAGAACCATGTAGCGACTCGGGAGTGGAACATACACTACGGACTGCTAGAGGACGGAACTCACAAAGCACTGTGGTACATCGAGGCTGATACAGTCCGTTTCTGTACTGGTTGATACCTGGTTGATGGGGTTCTGGGAGTTTTTCTACTCCCCAAGCCCGGCCCGAGGCCAAGCTTGACTTGTGAGAGTTTGGTCCATCGGGCTGTTGCTTGGAGCGGCCCGCAGGCCCACATACCCACCACAGCCCGGTTGGTCCGGCACTCCTTGGAGGAATAAATCTAGTTTCCTCTTGAAAATGTCCACGGTGTTTCCGGCAATATTTCTTATGCTTGCTGAGGACGTTGAACACCGCGGACCTCTGATGTTTATACAGTGTTCTCTGATTGTGCCTATGGCACCTCTGCTCTTCACTGGTTCTATTCTACATTTTCTTCCATATCGTTTACTCCAGTACGTTGTTATTTACTGTGTAGATTTGGTACTTGGCCCTCCAGTATCTTCCAGGTGTATATTATTGATATCTCTCTCGTCTTCTTTCTAGTGAGTACATTTGGAGGGCTTTGAGACGATCCCAATAATTTAGGGCTTTATTGCGTCTATGCGTGCCGTATATGTTCTCTGTATTCCCTCTATTTCAGCAATCTCTCCTGCTCTGAAGGGGGAAGTGAGCACTGAGCAGTACTCAAGACGGGACAACACAAGTGACTTGAAGAGTACAACCATTTGATGGGATCCCTGGATTTGAAAGTTCTCGTAATCCATCCTATCATTTTTCTGACTGTCGCAATATTTGCTTGGTTATGCTCCTTAAAACGTTAGGTCGTCAGACATTATTATTCCCAAATCCTTTACATGCTGTTTTCCTACTATGGGTACATTTGATTGTGTTTTTGTACCTGTATTATGTTTAAGGTCCCCATTTTTTACCGTACCTGAGTACCTGGAATTTATCACTGTTAAACATCATGTTATTTTCTGATGCCCAGTCGAAAACTTTATTAATATCAGCTTGAAGTTTTTCAATGTCCTCAGCCGAGGTAATTTTCATACTGATTTTTGTGTCATCTGCAAAGGATGATACGAAGCTGTGACTTGTATTTTTGTCTATATCTGATATGAGAATAAGGAAAAGCAGCGGTGCAAGGACTGTACCCTGAGGTACAGAGTTTTTCACTGCACTTGGACTAGATTTTATATGGTTGACAGTTACTCGCTGAGTCCTGTTTGACAGAAAACTGAGTATCCAGCGTCCTACTTTACCGGTTATTCCCATTGACTTCATTTTGTGTGCTATCACGCCATGGTCACATTTATCGAAAGCCTTTGCGAAGTCCGTGTATATCACATCAGCATTCTGTTTCTCTTCTAATGCCTCAGTGACTTTGTCGTAGTGTTCAAGTAGCTGTGAGAGGGCACGATCTTCCGCTCGAAATCCATGTTGGCCTGGGTTGTGAAGGTCATTGGTCTCCAAGAAATTGGTGACCTGACTCCTAATCACTCTCTCAAATACTTTTATGATGTGCGATGTTAGTGCAAACTGGTCTATAATTTTTTGCCAATGCTTTGCTCCCTCCCTTGTGTAGAGGGGCTATGTCTGCTACTTTAAGTGCATCTGGTATCTCCCCCGTGTCCAAGCTCTTCCTCCACACTATACTGAGTGCCTGTGCTACCGGCACTTTGCATTTCTTTATAAATATTGAATTCCATGAGTCTGGACCTGGGGCCGAGTGCATGGGCAATGTTTTTCAATTTCTTTTTCAAAATTTAGTGCGCTCGTGTTTATATCAGTTATATTTACAGGGGTTTGAATATCCCGCATAAAGAAATTGTCTGGATCTTCCACCTTCATGTTGTTTATTGGAGTGCTAAACATGTCCTCATACTGCTTTTTAGGATTTCACTAATTTCTTTGTCATCCTCCGTGTATGAACCTTCACTTGTACGAATAGGTCCAATACTGGCAGTGGTTTTTGCTTTTGATTTCGCATATGAGAAGAAATATTTTGGATTTTTCTTATTTCCTGAATGGCTTTACTGTTCTAACTGCCTTTCTTTCAGTTTCATATGAGTGTTTCAATTTCCGCTCGATTTCTTCAATCTCCCTATTAAAATTATTCCTTCTTTGACCGGGAAATTCGTGTCTGCATAAGCAGTTCCGTTATTTTTTTCCTGCGTTTATAGTGTCGTCTGCGTTCTCTTTCTACGTTAGATCTCTTTCTGGCTTTCCTCAAAGGAACATGTTTCAGACAGACTGATACGCTTCTGAAGTCAGTTTTTCTATTCCCTTCTGTAGGACTTGTATTACTTAGAACAGTTCCCCATGGAATGTTTGTAAGTTCCCTGTTTATATTCTCCCAGTCTATCCTTTTATTATTAAAATTGAATTTACTGAATAGCCCCTCTCGCTTATCAACGTTTTAGGTCTATTCTGAGTATTGATGGTCGTTTGCACGTTCAATGAGCTTGTGATCTGAATATGTGGTATCTGATATCGTAATGTCTGATAATGTCTTCATTGTTCGTAAAGACCAGATCTAGAATATTTTCATTTCTCGTTGGCTCCGATATCTGCTGATTGAGTGAAAATTTGTCACAGAATCTAAGTAGTTCTCTAATCTGTGGTTGGTTAGGTCCTGATAGATTTCCTGGTATAATATTATTGTTTGCTATTTTCCACCTGAGACTAGGCAAGTTGAAGTCACCTAGGAAGATAATATCAGGTATCGGGTTCTCCAAATTATCAAGGCTATTCTCTATTTTGCTTATCTGTTCTGTGAATTCCTCAGCCGTTGCATCTGGCGGTTTGTATATTAGTATAATCACTAAATTTATTTTCTCTATTTTTAATCCCAGTACCTCTACCCACCTCATTTGTAACGTTTAGGAGCTCCGAGCATACAAGGTCTTCCCGAATATACAGACCCACTCCTCCATGTGACCTAATTTTCCTATCACACCTGTATAGGTTATATCCTGGAATCCAGATCTCACTGTCCAACAATTCCCCTGCATGGGTTTCTGTGAAAGCTCCAAATACTGCATTTGACTCCGTGAGGAGGCCATTTATGAACTGTACTTTGTTGTTTGTTCTTGTTTTCAGTCCTTGTAGTTGGCAAAGATGAATGAGGTTACTCTATTAGTGATAGTTTGAATGGGAGACTTTTTCGGCAAGTCCATTATTCGTGGACATAATGAGTTTGTTCCTGACCAGTACTGATTGTTGTAGGACAGTTTTCTGTCGTAGTTGTAGTTCCCTTTCGGTTGGTAATTGTATCTGTAATTCTGGAATGCAAGTGGATCTGGCATCCAGTTCCATACACTCTCCATGCTGCTCCTTTTGAATTCTCTGCCGGTCTGGTATAAAAAATTTATAGAGTTTCCTCCAAATTCATTATCCTGCTTGCCACTCTTTATGTAGCGTTCCGTGCCTTTCACGTGAAAGTGTGGGCAGCTGAGGTCATAGCATTTTCTGTCCCTCCAGTGAGGTTTGGTACATGTCAGGATGGAAAACCTACATATTGATCCAAATCGACGCTCACCTTTCTAAGCATATTTAAACATTTTTTGGGATGTTGGTAACTGCATTCTATCCTTTCTTATTACCAGCATATCTATGTCTGCATATGCCCTTTGCATAAAAATTTGCATAAGTCTGTCCTTCTGTTCTGAATTGCTCTATCGGGAACCGTCGTGGTGTCTGTACCTATCGAGCTGTCAGTGGCTGTCTGGTACACTTTCTAGTTTACTGTCATCTACATCCTGGCCTACTGAGTCAGAGTTTACAACTTCCCTGAGTTTCAGCCTCAGTTTCATCCCCTGACTATAGCCCTCCGCCCCTTGTAATATTAGAATTGTTTGTTCCTTTCCCACTCCCTTCTGGATGGCTGGTAGGCTTCCAATGAATGATGTTTTCCGTTCATGCGTCATGTTATCTAGAAGGTTTTTTAGGATATTCCAAGCTGGCAGGTCATTTTACACACCCAGAGCAAGTGGCCAGCTCTCAGTGCCGTAGTGTTACTCACTCCTATACAAGCCGAATGGAATCTAGTCTTACAGATATAACATTCAATTCCCGTTACCTTCGTCCTTTAAGAAGTTGTTATAGTGGCCACAAATTTGTTTATTTACTCCCATATTGCCTTGTTTTGTTGTATATATCCTATATATTTATAATATTATATATATATTGTATATTTGTAACAATATATATGTATATATATTTATATGTTTAATATTTATAATATTATATGTATACCGTATATTCGTAATATTATGTATGTTATTTTGTTCAAACTTTATGGCAGGTACTTAGCGTAGAGTAGCGAGGCTGGTCCTCCGGTCAGTACAGGTGACCTCTTGTGGCCCAGGTTGATGTCACCAGTTTCCAGTTACCCGATTTATAACCACTGATGCCGCTCTTGCCACTATTTTATATTTCTAGTATTCTATATTTATAATATTCACTTCCAACTTATATGTTGTTGTGATACCCGTTCCACATCACTGTTCCACGATCACCGTTCACTATTTTTTTTGTTTTTTTCCTAATACACGCATGTACACAAAGCCTCGTTCACTGGCTCACACGCGGTCTCCCGTTTATTCTCTATTTAACACAAAGTTCTATTGTTAATGACTATTTTCAATTTTCCAGCGGGTCACTATGCACTTTGTTATGTCTGTAATCAGTAATCCACGGCAGTAGTCCTAAGAATCCCGGTTAATGTCACGATTTTAACGGAGCGCGCACGGTACGTCTACCCCCTCCCTCGACCTCGACTCCGTCCGATGTTACCTGGTTGATACCTGGTTGATACCTGGTTGATGGGGTTCTGGGAGTTCTTCTACTCCCCAAGCCCGGCCCGAGGCCAGGCTCGACTTGTGAGAGCTGGTCCACCAGGCTGTTGCTTGGAGCGGCCCGCAGGCCCACATACCCACCACAGCCCGGTTGGTCCGGCACTCCTTGGAGGAATAAATCTAGTTTCCTCTTGAAAAATGTCCACGGTTGTTTCCGGCAATATTTCTTATGCTTGCTGGGAGGACGTTGAACAACCGCGGACCTCTGATGTTTATACATCAGAGGTATAAGAGACTACCCTCTGAAGAGACTACTCCACCCCGTCATTACTGACCCTGATTACTATGTGAGGTATCTGAAACACGCCGCCTGGAGGGAGAGGCAAATTCAAGAACGTAAGGACAAGGAATCTTCGACCCAGCAGAGCCACAGCGCCTCTGACTACCAAGCCTTCAGGGACCACTGCACTTCAGAACGAATGCTGGATGATGCTCCAGCTCCTGACACGGTCTCGGACATTGCTGTGAGCGTCGCTGAGCCTAGTGCAGCTTAACAATCTGCTCCTGCAACAGCTGTTACTCAAACCATCAAGAGCTCAACCTCCACGATCTACATCTGCTTTTAACTCATCCGATTCGTCGGATGAGGACGTCTCGGTGGGAACACCATCTCCACCTTCACGGAAATGCACTACTCAGCTGCCAATTTCCTTCACGACACTACACCAACAACCTCCTGTGATAGCACCACAATGACAACACGAAGTCAGACTGCCAGTACCAACAAGAAGACCAAAGATCAGAGTTTGCCGAAATCATCAAGAAAAGAAGACACTGACGAAATGAACTACCATCAATACCTGCCATCATCCCTCTACTACCATCAATACCTGCCATCAACCCTCTACTACCATCAACTGCCAGCTGCCAGCCCGGCCCCTGTCTGTACTGACACAACAGCGAGTAACCAGGTGAGTTCCACCGTGCCGCAAGCCACAGCGTCAGCTACAAGTCTTACCCACGGTGGTTGGGGCCACCGCCTCACCCCCCCCCCTCCCTCCCTCTTAGACTTGTCTCCAGTCCTTAGCTTCAAGATTTCTGCAGCCTCGCCCCTGTCTTCCATCCCCTGCTTGCCTGCTCTAGGGCCTTGGAACCCCAATTATTTCCACTGCCGAAATTATGGGGCCAGCAAACCGAACTCAACAAGCTGTACAACAGACGAAATGTCTAGTGACAGTATGTTGTACCCTCAGATCATACGTGAGTCACAAAGGACAGTGGACACGACAACTGAACAAGTGTGATTAATTGATCCAGTCAAATGTGACACCCAAAGTACTTCAGAAGCCACATAGAGGTGGCTAAAGAGAAATTACATAGAACTAATGAGGCTACACATAATTATCATCAAATCCTCCTGCCACAAAATGGTGAGCCAACAAACTCGACACCTTCCATGCCAAAACAATATGAGGAGGATGTCCAAGATCGCCTCGATAAATTAGTACAATTCTTAGAATAATTAAATATAAACTCAGTCTCTCAAAATGCTCTAACAGCAAGTGGAGGTAATGCATCTGAACCATTCAATGAAGTCTGTCTTCCTGCCATTGATTTACCTCACTTTCTGGGCAGAGATGACGAAAACTTCGAATGTTACTGGAATACGTTTGATTCACTGCTGAACTCTAAAAATTCCATATAACAAAACAAAGAAATCCTATATTTGCTAAGTACCCTTAAGGAGAATCAAAGGCAGTTATTGATCATCTGAATCAAAGTAATGACGACTACGATACTGCCATACAGCTGTTAGAAGTCAACTATAGTAACAAAAGAAATTGCTATAGCTAACCTCTACTATAAACGGAGAGCAACACCTACACTAGAACCAACACCTGAAGCTCTTCAAGACTTTAGACTCCGAGTGGAGTCTGTAGTTAAACTCTTGCTGCCAAGGTCAAATCATTCATCTTGGCACCGGTGGCAGCAGCAGCAGCAGCACGTCGCGCTCACAGTGAGATCTAGGCGGTACTCTGAGCGCCCCGCTCCTGCAACCACCTGCCCCCTGCCACTTGCAGCTACATGGCACCACCGTTTACAAGTGTCTGGCATCACAACCACTACAGTCATCAGCATCATGATTCAGCAACAGAGATGCAGAGCGCTAGTAGCACTTTGCTAACTTTGCAAGGTCAGGCGCCACTTGGTCGGCCCAGACGAGCATACTCTCGTGGTAACCCTATCTAGGGCCACATTCTTATCGTGGTAGCCCTATCTGGGGCCCACATTCTTATCGTGGTAACCCTATCTGGGGGCCACATTCTTATCGTGGTAACCCTATCTGGGGGCCACATTCTTATCGTGGTAACCCTATCTGGGGGCCACATTCTTATCGTGGTAACCCTATCTGGGGCCACATTCTATATCGTGGTAGCCCTATATGGGGCCACATTCTTATCGTGGTAGCCCTATATGGGGCCACATTCTTATCGTGGTAACCCTATCTGGGGCCACATTCTTATCGTGGTAACCCTATCTGGGGCCACATTCTTATCGTAGGTAACCCTATCTGGGGCCACATTCTTATCGTGGTAAACCCTATCTGGGGCCACATTCTTATCGTGGTAACCCTATCTGGGGCCACATTCTTATCGTGGTAACCCTATCTGGGGGCCACATTCTTTATCGTGGTAACCCTATCTGGGGCCACATTCTATCGTGGTAACCCTATCTGGGGCCACATTCTTATCGTGGTAGCCCTATATGGGGCCACATTCTTATCGTGGTAACCCTATCTGGGGCCACATTCTTATCGTGGTAACCCTATCTGGGGCCACATTCTTATCGTGGTAACCTATCTGGGGGCCACATTCTTATCGTGGTAACCCTATCTGGGGCCACATTCTTATCGTGGTAAGCCCTATATGGGGCCACATTCTTATCGTGGTAGCCCTATATGGGGCCACATTCTTATCGTGGTAACCCTATCTGGGGCCACATTCTTATCGTGGTAACCCTATCTGGGGCCACATTCTTATCGTGGTAACCCTATCTGGGGCCACATTCTTATCGTGGTAACCCTATCTGGGGCCACATTCTTATCGTGGTAACCCTATCTGGGGCCACATTCTTATCGTGGTAACCCTATCTGGGGCCACAGTCTTATCGTGGTAGCCCTATATGGGGCCACATTCTTATCGTGGTAACCATATCTGGGGCCACATTCTTATCGTGGTAACCCTATCTGGGGCCACATTCTTATCGTGTAACCCTATCTGGGGCCACATTCTTATCGTGGTAACCCTATCTGGGGGCCACATTCTTATCGTGGTAACCCTATCTGGGGCCACATTCTTATCGTGGTAACTCTATCTGGGCCACATCTTATTCGTGGTAACCCTATCTGGGGGCCACATTCTTATCGTGGTAACCCTATCTGGGGGCCACATTCTTATCGTGGTAACCCTATCTGGGGGCCACATTCTTATCGTGGTAACCCTATCTGGGGCCACATTCTTATCGTGGTAACCCTATCTGGGGCCACATTCTTATCGTGGTAACCCTATCTGGGGGCCACATTCTTATCGTGGTAACCCTATCTGGGGCCACATTCTTATCGTGGTAACCCTATCTGGGGGCCACATTCTTATCGTGGTCACCCTATCTGGGGGCCACATTCTTATCGTGGTAACCCTATCTGGGGGCCACATTCTTATCGTGGTAACCCTATCTGGGGGCCACATTCTTATCGTGGTAACCCTATCTGGGGCCACATTCTTATCGTGGTAAGCCCTATATGGGGCCACATTCTTATCGTGGTAGCCCTATATGGGGGCCACATTCTTATCGTGGTAACCCTATCTGGGGCCACATTCTTATCGTGTTAACCCTATCTGGGGCCACATTCTTATCGTGGTAACCCTACTGGGGGCCACATTCTTATCGTGGTAACCCTATCTGGGGCCACATTCTTATCGTGGTACCCTATCTGGGGCCACATTCTTGTCGTGGTAACCCTATCTGGGGCCAGCATTCTTATCGTGGTAACCCTATCTGGGGCCACATTCTAATCGTGGTAACCCTATCTGGGGCCACATTCTTATCGTGGTAGCCCTATATGGGGCCACATTCTTATCGTGGTAACCCTATCTGGGGCCACATTCTTATCGTGGTAACCCTATCTGGGCCACATTCTTATCGTGGTAACCCTATCTTGGGGCCACATTCTTATCGTGGTAACCCTCTCTGGGGCCACATTCTTATCGTGGTAGCCCTATATGGGGCCACATTCTTATCGTGGTAAGCCCTATATGGGGCCACATTCTTATCGTGGTAACCCTATCGGGGCCACATTCTTATCGTGGTAACCCTATCTGGGGCCACATTCTTATCGTGTAACCCTATCTGGGGCCACATTCTTATCGTGGTAACCCTATCTGGGGGCCACATTCTTATCGTGGTAACCCTATCTGGGGCCACATTCTTATCGTGGTAACCCTATCTGGGGGCCACATTCTTATCGTGGTAACCCTATCTGGGGCCACATTCTATCGTGGTAACCCTATCTGGGGCCACATTCTTATCGTGGTAATCCCTATCTGGGGCCACATTCTTATCGTGGTAACCCTATCTGGGGCACATTCTTATCGTGGTAACCCTATCTTGGGGCTACATTCTTATCGTGGTAACCCTATCTGGGGGCTACATTCTTATCGTGGTAACCCTATCTGGGGCCACATTCTTATCGTGGTAACCCTATCTGGGGCCACATTCTTATCGTGGTAACCCTATCTGGGGCCACATTCTTATCGTGGTAACCCTATCTGGGGCCCACATTCTTATCGTGGTAACCCTATCTGGGGCCACATTCTTATCGTGGTAACCCTATCTGGGGCTACATTCTTATCGTGGTAACCCTATCTGGGGCTACATTCTTATCGTGGTAACTATCTGGGGGCCACAGCCTCTTCCATCCAAGGCAGCACCCAGGCCAACTGGCACACACTTCCTCCCAGGCAACGACAGCGCTTCCCCTCGACGTGTTCACGGTGTTGATTTACAGCTTTATCAGTGAGATCGCTGCAAGATACCATTACCCTAGTGGGGCCAACCCGCACTGCCACCCTGAATACAACCAGGGACAGCTGGAGGGCCTAACTTACGTAATGTGTATCGCCGTGTATAGCACTCTCTCTCTCCTCTCTCTCCTCTGCTAAACATTTCTTCCTCTCCAGGATTGGGACCTACCCCCCCCCCCCTCCTGTGGGGTGAAAGTGCAGTGGGGTATTCGTCCTGTCCTCCCAGGTGGGGCCACAGCACGTGCTTGCGCCCTGTGTCACCCTGCTTGGTAGTTTTTGCTATCCGATCTACTGCTAGAACCTCGTGATAGTGCGAGTCAACTAGCAGTGGGGTTGCCCTCGAGTAATACCTCAGGACACACGGATACTTTGTATTCGCGCCGAACCGGGTTCAATTAGCTTGCTAGAACCCGGACTTACGCCACTGACAACCAAGCTCCAACCACAGCTCACGAGCCTAAGATCCACAGCTCCACGAAGATCACAGCCACACAGCCTCGCCTCCTTAACGCCTCTGATCCTCCCCCTGACCCTGACGGAATAGGACATAAAATCTATCTGATCACCCAGACTCCTTACACCACCATCACTCCCACTGACAACGGACTAAAGCTCTTTCTACCCTCTGAGTCTGACCTCTATGCTTGCCTCACTCCCAAAGTCCGAGAAGGACTGCTGACAATAGGACTTACCCGCGCACTGACCTTAGAGCAGAAGCACAACTGCACTGCTGTTGCCTTCAATGTAGACACCACTCGCCTCTCCACAGTAACAACCTTAGACGGACAACACATTACTGACATCGGGAAAGCCAACAATTATCATCACAGAAGACCTCTTCCACCCACCCAACACAAGATCCTCAGACTCCGCTGCTCCTCCCTCACTGAAGCTGAATCCCTCCTCACTAACGGCTTTATATTAGTCCACATCTCCATCCCGCACTGTACAACCTCAAGAAAGCTCATACCAAACTATCAGACAATGCTTCAAGTGTTATGACTTCAACCATACCACTAGACACTACAAGGAAAAGGAACAAGGCTGCTCCTTATGCGGAAACAGAGGACACTTCTGGAAAACCTGCACAGAAGCGCTCGGACATGTATAAACTGCGGTGGAAACCACCCGACACCCACCACACCTGCAAACTGCGGTAGGAAACCACCCGGCACCCACCCACACCTGCAAACTGCGGTGGAAACCACCGGCCACCCACCACACCTGCAAACTGCGGTGGAAACCACCGGCCACCCACCACACCTGCAAACTGCGGTGGAAACCACCCTGCCACCCACCCCACCTGCAAACTGCGGTGGAAACCACCCTGCCACCCACCACACCAGCAAACTCAGGATACAACTCCCTAAAGTCAATGAGGGAAAAGACCCCAACACACTACCCCGCTATCAGGCCCAGACTACACGCCAACTCCCCCCCCCCCTCAAAAAAACAACAACTCACTACCCAGCCCCCACTACCCCAACACCCCTAAATGCTCAACCCACACGGAAGGGAGCCCTCCTTCCCCCTTCCCAGGTTTCCCTCCCTACAAAACCACACGACCATCGGACACCATCTCCCACACCACCACACTCAGGCCCCCCCCCCACACCACACACTCAAGCTCCCCCCCCCCACACCACCACACTTAGGCCCCCCCCACACACCACCACACACTGCCCCCCCTCCCACACCACCACCCACTCCCACACCTACCAACATATAACACACCGAGAATGGTTGCTGCCCTACTCACAGCCCAGATACTTGCACAAGGAGATATGTACAAGACAATCACCAACATTCAACAGATTCTGACAACACCTCCCATGCATAACCATCCCGCCCAGCATGACACCACACCCAGCACCACTCCACTCCCACCCACACCCCCCCTTCACCCTCAGGCATCAATCCAGCTCCTCCTCCCCCCCCCCCCATCACCCCCAAGTATCAACCCAGCACCCTCCCCTGTCCCCCTGGCCTCAACTGTTTCTCACACACCCCCGCCCCATGACAGCTACCACTCTCCAGACTAGAAGAACAAACTCACCAAAACACAAGAAAACTCTCAGGCAAAAAGAACCTCATCAAACATAAGACAACCGAGCCAGCACACAGAAGGACATCAGGCACCAAGACGCATGTACCCTCCTTCACCTTAGCCCCACACGTCAACCCACCCCACGCCCAAACACGTCAACCCACCCCACGCCCACACGTCAACCCACCCCACGCCCAACTCGTCAACCCACCCCACACCAACACGTCAACCCTCCCCACGCCCATTACCTAATACCACACAGGTACAAGGCCAAAGATCCCATTAGCTCAGCCCCAACACCCGTCCTTCTCTGCCAAAAGGAATCAACTTCTCCCCAGGTGAGTCTCCCCTGGAGCTGCCGTGCGGTATAGACGTGTCGCTTGACCGCTCCGGCAGTTTGGGTAGTTGCCGTTTCGCCAGCAGGGGTGTGGGTGTCTCTACTCTCCTGCGGTTCCTGGTGATGGGGACGTGGCGTGTTTTGCGATGGGCAGCCCTATTCCGCTGTCGTGCGGTTAAACTCCATCGGATTGGAGTTTACTGGCCATGCTGGTTACCCGCTGGTGGACGTGGTATTGAGTGACATGCTTCGAGTACCGGTTCGGGACGTATATGGTGTTGAGCTGGTCACTGCTCACCGTGTCATCATCAAGTTTGTGGGTGAGGCGGTGTACCGTGCTGTTTCTACGGAGGTACGAGGGACGTACTTTGCAGCTGCAGAAAGGCACCCCCTCGGGATGCGACTGAGGTCAGACATTCCGTCCTCTGTCCGGCTGTTGGGGTACTACGTGCGGGTGTTCTATGCCCGACAACCCCGTACTTGCTTCTGGTGTGGCTTGTTGGGGCATCAGGTTGCCAGGTGTACTGTTGATCCGGTCGCGTCCCGTGAACTTGTTCGTGAAGAGGATTTCCCGCCGCTCCCTCTGGGGGAGGACTCCGGGGGTGAGGAGGTGAGTGTCCCGTTCACTGCTGAGGCTCCCCCAGCGTTGCCTGACGTTTCCCCGGTTGTCGCAGTCCCTCCTCGGGTGTTGCGGTGCCGTCGGATGTTCCTCCTGACCATATCTCTGCCCTGCCAATTCCGTGGTCCTTCCTGGTAATCCCTGTGAAGCGTCGCCGTCTGCTTCCTCATCTTCGGATGTGGAACCTGGCCCTGCGTCCGCGCCTTGGGTCCCTGCTGTGCTGGGTGCTGGGGTGGCTGCGAAGCCTCCTGGTGTGTGTGGTCTGGTTCCTCCTGTGGTCGAGGCTGCTGCCGTTCTGCGTCATGCGTCGTTCGTCCGGCTGGTTGTGCCCTGGTGGTGCCCGTGCTTCTGGATCTGCTTCCGGCTCCGACGGATTATCCGGCCAGAGCCCAAACATTCCAGGCATTCGTCTACTTCCTGGGCTGATGTTAGGGACTTCAGTGACTGTGGGTGTTCAGGTGTTGACGGTGGGCTCCGGATGAGTCGTTGTGCTCCACGGTTGGTGGTGGCGGAGGTACATGTGCCTGCTGGTGCTGATGCCTGTGTCTCGGGTGTGCCTCCTGTTCCTTCCCCGCCCGGGGGCTCTCAGCAGTGTGGTGTGGTGGCTTCCGCTGCCAGGTAATGGTGCGGATGCTGGTGCTGCGCGAGGCCTGGTGGTGACCTGAGAAAGGATGCCCACGCGCCGTGGTTCCCTGCAGTCGTCTGGTGGTGTGCCTGTGGCCGCTTGGTGCCCCTGTGGTGGTGCACTCTGTCGGGGCCCCCTCCTGCGGTGTTGTGCTTGAGGACCTGGAGGCCCGGGTTTGCCGAGTTCCTGCTGCTTGAACGGCCAGAGGATTTTCTGATGAGCGGGTTGCCAGGTGTATAGGATAGGGTGGCGGTTGCTCGCGTCCGGAGGGACGTATGGGTTCCCTGTCTGCGGGTGTTTGTTGCCGGAGGTTCCGGTTCAAATGGCGCCCCCGGTGATGGGTCAAGCCTCTTGGGGGGAGGTGGCTGCTTTGGGAAGCGTTTAATGTGCGGTATCCACCGGGTCATGTTCACGGGCAAATATGTAAGCTGATTTTACTTTGACATGTATTTATCCTTCTGCTTTGCTCGCATGTGTTTTTATTCTTAGCTTGTTGTGTGCTGTGCAATTTTCTTGTTGCGTTTCATGAAGTCCTTTATGTTGTGTTTTGTTCTCGGTCCTTCAGGGCCGATGCGTGTTTGTTGTTGTGTATGTACCTATGTTTATTTTCTGATTTGCATGGTTTGCTTGCTTATTATTTGTTTTTAATTTGGCCTCGCCCTTTGTTGCGGGGCAGTTGGTTTGGTGTGAGTGTTTTTATTCATGTCTTGTTTCTGTGCTGTACATTTGCACTGGTGTTTTTATTATTGCTTTACATGTTGTACTTGTTAATTATTTTTGTTTTGTTTGTTGTGTATTGTGATTGTCCTGTTATGTTTCCTGTTATGCATCTTGATGTTTGTTTTGTTTTATGATGTTTTGTTTTGAACTGTTTACTGTGCTTGCTTGTTTGACATTGTTTTCTATTTTGAGTCTTGTTGTCTGATGTGTTTTCCCTGCATTTATCGTGTTTGTATTTTTGTTGTCCTGAGCTGTCGGCCTTTCAAACCGTGGTCTATTGTTTTGCTTTGTTATGTTATGTTTTCTGTGTTTTTCCTGTTTTTATTGTATTTAAATTGAATGTTTTGCATGTAAAAATAAAAATAAAAAAAACTTCTCCCCAGACCACCCCCCCCCCCACACCCCCTAACCAAAATTGGCAACGTATACTCACTCACTTTACTTACCAAACACGATCATCACCAGAACTATCCACCACACAACCCAATGCACAAAGGAGAACCTCTCCAATTTAATCGCCACAAACACTCCCTCACCCAGTCAGTAAATAATGAAAATCACACAATTCAACGTTAGAGCCTACTACAGTATCAGGCACATAATTGCTAACTTTGTGGAGACCGAAAGACCGAATGTGCTGTGACTGAACAGTACATACGTTGCAAACTCTCACAAAATTAGACATTACGGCTACACAATATACCAATCCCCCGACGAAGCACAAAAAGGGTTTGCATTCTGGTTAAGAGCACATTCAAACGTGACCTCCTCACCACCATCTGGCAGCACAAACACTTCCTAGCAATCAGCAATCACACACAACATGGACAGATGATCATTGGCACCACTTGCATTCATTCAGATTCGCCGCTCGGCCACTGGAGGGGGTGGTTGTCGTGATTCCACTCCACAGTCGTTGCCTGACGTTGCTAGGTGGTGGTTCGCTGTTGACGGTGGAGTGGACGGTCCAGCCACCCCACACTCATCCAGCTACTCCACAATATGACTATCAAATGCAGACTGGGAAGCCTTCAATCAGCACCTAAAACCAGCATACAACCCTACAACTTCACAGATAAATGAGTCGCCTGTGGGCTGCCGAGCGGTGTGGATGTGTCGTTTGCCCGCTCCGGCAGTTTTGGGGTGATTGCCGTTTTCGCCGGCAGGGGGTGTGGGTGTGTCTACCCTCCCTGCTGTTCCTGGTGGTGGGGACGTGGCGTGTTTGCGATGGGCGGCCCTATTCCAGCTGTCGTGAGAAAAAACTCCATAGGTTTGGAGTTTACTGGCCGTGCTGGTTACCCGCTTGTGGACTTGGTCTTGAATGACATGCTCTGAGTCCCGGTCCATGACGTATATGGTGTCGAGCTGGTTTCTGCTCGCCGTGTCATCATCAAGTTTGTGGGTGAGGTAGTGTACCGTGATTTTCTCCGGAGGTACGAAGGGCGTACTTTGCAGCTCCAGGATGGCACCGGGTCTGTGACCATTTCGGACCGTAGTGGTGCTGTGACATATGTAAGTGTCCATGGCGCCCCCATGGAGTTTCCCGAGTCTCTCCTCCGGCGTTTCTTCCAGAGGTAGGGCTCCGTCGTCAGTGTGCGGATGAACTCGCTCTCGTCTGGAACATATTCGGGTGTGAAGACCAACATTCGGACCCCTCGGTATGCGAACTGAGGTCGGACATTCCATCATCTGTCCAGCTGTTAGGGTACTACGTGCGGGTGTTTTATGCCCGACAACCCCGTACTTGTTTCCGGTGTGGCTTGTTGGGGCATCAGGCTGCCTGATGTACTGCTGATCCGGTCGGTCCAATGAATTTGTTCCGTGAAGAGGATTTCCCGCCGCTCCCTCTGGAGGAGGACTCCGGGGGTGAGGAGGTGAGCGTCCCGTTCGCTGCCGAGGATCCCCCAGCGTCGCCCATTGTTCCCCTGGTTGTCGCCAGCACTCCTCCGGATGTTGCGGTGCCGTTGGATGTTACTCCTGCTCCAGTCTCTGGCCCTGCTGCTCCCGTGGGTCTTCCTGGTACTCCCTGAGGGCCTTCATCATCTAATTCCTTGTCTTCAAATGCTGGACCGGGCCCTGCAGCCTCACCTCATGTCCCTCCTGTGCTGGGTGCTGGGGTGGCTGCGGTGCCTCCTGCTGTGTGTGGTCCGGTTCCTTCTGTGGTAGAGGCTGCTGCCGTTCTGCGTCGGGCGTCAGTTCGTCCGGCTGGTGGTGCCTGTGTTTCTGGGTCTGCTTCTGGCTCTGACGATATACGGCCGAAGCCCAAGCGTTCCAAGCGTCCGTCCACTGCCTGGGCCGATGTTGGGGACTTCAGTGACTGTGGGTCTTCAGGTGTTGATGGCGTGGATCCGGATGCGTCGTTGTCTCCGCGGATGGTGGTGGCAGAGGTTCATGTGCCTGCTGGTGCTGATGCCCGTGTCTCGGGTGTGCCTTCTGTTCCTTCCCCGCCAGGGGGCTCTCCGCAGTGTGGTGTGGTGGCTTCCGCTGCCAGGTATGGTGCGGATGCTGGTGCTGGGCATGGCGTGGTAGTGACTTTATGCAAGGATGCGCACCGCCCTGGTTCCCTGCAGTCATCTGGTGGTGTGCCCGTGGCCGCTGGTGCCCCTGTGGTGGTGCCCTCTGACCGGCTCTCTCTTGCGGGGTTGCGACTTGAAGTTATGGAAGCCGCGGTTGCCGGGATCCTGCAGTCTGAACGGCCGGAGGATTTTCATGACGAGCAGGTTCCCGTTATATGGAGGAGGGTGGCGGTTACTCGCCTCCGGCATGACACCATCTGGGTTCCCTGTTTGCAGGTGTTTGTTGCCAGGGTTCCGGATAACATGGCGTTCCCGGTGGAGGGTGTAGCCTCTTGGGGGAGGTAGCTGCTTTGGGAGGTGTTCCATGTGCGGTTCCCCCGGGTCTTGTTCCCGGGCAAATATGTTAGCTGATTTCTTGTTCCTGAAGTGTTGTGTGCCCCTATGGCCTACTTGTATTCTATGCCCGTGCCTCTCCCTTCTTTGTTGCGAGGCCGGTGTTTTGGTGAGGGAGTTTTTTTGTTCCTGTATTTGCTTTTATGTTGTTGTTGTTTTGTCATGTGTGTTTTACTTATGCATTGCTTGACTGTTGTTTTTTTTATTTTTTATTTGTTTTATTTTTATTTTTTATTTTATTTTTATTAGTTTGTTTTTATTAGTTTTTATTATATTTTATTATTGTTTTTGTTATTTTTATTATTGTTTTTATTGTTGTTTTTGGCCTGTTGTGTGCGTGCGATTTTCTTGTTCTATTTCATGATGTCCTTTATGATGTGTTTGTTCTCAGTCCTTCAGGCTGGTGCTTGTTTGTTGTGTATGTTACTATGTTTTGTTTTCTTGATTGCATGGATTGCTTGTTTGTTATTATTGTATAATCTGGCCTCTCCCTTTGTTGCGAGGCGGTTGGTTTGGTGTGAGTGTTTTTATTCATGTCTTATTTCTGTGATGTACCTTGCACTGGTGTTTTATTAGTGCATTACAATGTTGTACCTGTTTAATTTTGTTTTGTTTGTTGTTTATTGATTTTCTTGTTATGTTTCATGTTATACATCTTGATGGTTGTTTTGTTTATACTGTTTTGTTTTGTAATGTTACTGTGCTTGCTTGTTTGACATTGTTTTCTCTTTTAATGTTTGCTCTTGCATTTCTCATGTTTGTAATTTGCTGTCGACCCTTCTGGCCGGTGGTTTATTGTTTTGCTTTGTTTTGATAATGTACTTATTGTTTTTATTGTATTTAATTTGCATGTGTTACATGTAAAAATAAAAATAAATAAAAAAAACTTCCAAGATAAACCAACCAGACAGACAGACTCCCAAATCCTCACCATCCAAAACATCATAATAAAAGCAGCTGACACAACCATACCAAAAACCACCCACAAAACCAGATACTCCTTCTGTCCCTCCATCAGAACCAGGAGGCTACTCACCTGCTACCACAACATTCTCCTGCAACCTTTACAGATACGGCCAGGTAAACACAGATCTCACTATACATACTCAAAAACCACATACTCAACAGCCTTGACCTAGACCATACCAACCACTGGCAGAAACTCATACAAAAAACTGAACTACACAGAAAAACAACTCTACAACAATTCTGGAACTTCATAAAGAGGATTAGGGGAAACCCCTCCTCTTCTCTCTTTACATACATCACTCATATTAATCAAAACTTCTCTGATCCTTCAGAAGTAGTAGACATATTTAAACAACACTGGCAGGACATCATCAACACCCCCCCCCCACAGCCAACAGCAATTCGCAACATTAACAGAGTAGAAACATGGATTCGACACAACCATCTAGCCACTAGGAAGACACTAGGAAACATATACGAAAAACGTATAAATCACAAACTTAATCATCTAGAACACAAAAACATAGAAACGGACAAACAATTTGGCTTCAGACAACACCGCTACACACATGACGCACTGTTACGGACCCGAGCCCAGCGTCCGAGCAGTGACGACCGCGCCATCTGTGGGTCAGCTCCCGAAACCCCCTCCAAATGGACGACGCCATCTAGTGAGGACGAGATATACTGGCCACAAGGGCTAGTTTCCCGTCCTGATCAGCTCATAACACACCCGCTACTGACCTCTGGTGAGGTGGAGCTTAGACAGCAACGCCATCTATGGAGTGGATAGGTGGGCGTTTGTGTCTAAGCCTGTAAGTGAGGTGCCCTAGTGTCCCTATTACTGATGACGTGTCCAATTACAGAGTCGACCTGGGACTGCTGTAATGGAAGTTGGATCAGTCTACCAAAGGCAGCCGTAGAACCTCCACGCATTTGCTGTAGAAGCTCCGAGTCACCCCCCGGATGAACACTGTTGTGTTAGCCTGCCTGTGACGTGGCAGTGGAGGATTTGTCGTACCCGGGACTGACTGGTGGAGAAGACTAACCACTGGGGTGTTGTGGTGAGGAGAGTGATCTGTGGAATCACACGAGGCTCCTGCCTAGGGCTCGCAACCCTAGTATCGGTCGTGGAGTGGCCTACGCAGCGTCGCTGTTTGGAACCTGCCAGCTATAGGCTGGATTTGTGGTTGACGGCCTCCACGGCGGTGCACCCAGTGGGACTGTGATTTGGCTGGCCTGTGGCCGGGGTAGACTCGCGAAGGGAATCAAAGGATTCATCGTGAGGCCACAAGAGAACCAGGACCACTCGTCTTGAGCACCGTGAACGTCTTGAGTCTTCGGAGGAAGACAAGTGATTGTAAATAAGTGTAGTAATAGTAACAGCGTGTGACTGTTTATATATTTATTTATGGAGGTGGTGCGAATATATATTTATTTCTGAGCAGTTTTATCCCTTCCCCTTTAATTTACTTGCGTTACGGAGCACACCCCTTGAAAGCCACTACTAGCTTGGGGCCGGATACCCAAGCTCTACTAACATCAGAGAAAGAACCCAGTTGCGACCCAAGAGGGCCGTAACACGCACTGAACGTAGTAACACACTACCTCTCCATTAACAAGCACCAAAGGGTCAAGACGGCCCTCATAGCAAAGTACGTTGAAAAGGCGTTCGACACAGTATGGCACGATGACCTGCGATACAAACTCTGTACTCTATTCCAACTACCTGACAACATGCAGAAGCAGCTATGCAGCTTATTAACAAATAGAAAGATGCAGATTAAGTTCCTCAGCAAGCTGTCAGGATACTTCAACCTAAGTGCTGGAGTCCCCCAGGGCTCAGTTCTCTCACCGACTCTGTACATACTCTACATAAACGACATTCCTGACCCAACATACTGGACATCTATGACCCTTTGCTATGCTGACCTGGATTAAGGGAATATTCCAGCAAATGTGGGATGAATTCAGTGAAGGACTGAGGGTAATGAGGGAGACAGTTGCCAACCTGCAGGAAGAACTAAGGGCAGCAAAGGAGGAGATAAGAAGCCTGAAGGAGACTCTCCCCCCAATACCAGACACAAACCGTACCTCAGGGAGATGGGAATGCTACTGTTAAGGGGACTTCTACAACACAACCCTCTTTTTGCAGAATTGCTTAAAAAGAGCCCTAAAGCTAGGTCTGCAGTTAAGGAAGTTGCCATGGAAGTGGCTTCTTAGGAAGCAGCTAGAGGTACTAGCCAGCTGATAGAGCTGAAAAGAGCAGATGTAAAAGTTGGCATTACCCTGGAAACACAAACCGTAACTGTCTATTTTCCGCTTGTTGCAACTTGTAATAAAGTTGTTACATCTTGGCTTAACGTGTTGTTGACGTATTAGAACGTTGTTACAACTTGCTATATTGGTTGTTATAAGTGGTTAGGTGTTAAAAGTTGTTCGAGCGTTGTACCAACGTCGTAGTTTCGGTGTGTGTTTGGCGGGTAATGAGCAAACAGGGACCAGTCCAGTGGCAAGGAGAGACTAGGACAAAAATGAAGTTAATGAGATCCTTGAAGAGGTAAAGATGGAGAGGGCTGACCAAAATATGAGAAAATTCAGGATCGGACGTACAA
>NW_027189286.1:242500-339621 GCF_040958095.1 Procambarus clarkii | reverse complement strand
ATGATTTTAAGTTTTTATATAAAGTCAAAATATTACTAAACTATATGGGGTTTTAGTACAAACAGAAACAAAGAAAACGGGAAATATTGCCTAAAGCATAGAAACAAAGAAAACGGGAAATATTGCCTAAAGCATCAATATGACAGAAACAAAGAAAAACGAGAAACAAAGAAAACGGGAAATATTGCCTAAAGCATCAATATTTGGTTTAAATCACATAAGGGAAAGTTAAATGACAAACGTCCAAATATTGCCAAATTCGATGATTTTAAGTTTAAAACAAAATACTAGATAACTTGCTAAAAGTTATCGACCGTAGCTTCGAGACGAGTTCGTGTTATTTAGATAATTAAAAAGCATATGAAAATGGACGTTTCCAATACAAATGATAAAATAACAATTTCTCCAACAGTTTTTCTATAGAGTTTCTGATATTAAACTATCAGAGCCGCGATCCGCTCCGAGGACATTATCAGGTGGGGAGTTTGACTGGGGCGGTACATCTGTCAAATGGCCTTAGGACACGCAGGTGTCCTAAGGCCAGCTCAGCGTGGACAGAAACCTCGCGTAGAGCAAAAGGGCAAATGCTGGCTTGATCCTGATTTTCAGAACGAATACGGACTGCGAAAGCAAGACCTATCGATCCTTTTGACTTTAGGAGTTTTAAGCAAGAGGTGTCAGAAAAGTTCCACAGGGATAACTGGCATGTGGCGGCCAAGCGTTCATAGCGACGTCGCTTTTTGATCCTTCGATGTCGGCTCTTCCTATCATTGTGAAGCAGAATTCACCAAGCGTTGGATTGTTCACCCACCAATAGGGAACGTGAGCTGGGTTTAGACCGTCGTGAGATAGGTTAGTTTTACCCTACTGTTAAACTGTGTCGTGCGACAGCAGTCCTGCTCAGTACGAGAGGAACGGCAGGTCCGGACAAATGGTTCCGTTCTGGTCGATCGGCCAGTGGAGCGAGGCTACGTCCGTGGGATTATGCCTGAAAGCCTCTAAGGCAAATCCGGCTGGAGATTCGATCTCCTTCGTTATCGAGCGGAGCATCGTGTTATTTTGATCATTAAAAACATAAAAAAATGACGTTTCCAATATAAATGATAAAATATACTTTGATTTCAATAGAATTTCGTGTAGAGTTCATGATTATAAGGTAATATTACTTACAGGAGCTGTACATGTAAACAGCTCTAGTACGGCTGAAACGTCGATATATGCAATAAAAATTGGATTTCTCCCCTCATCAATCACTGTATTAACGAAGTACAAATAATTAAATCATCAAGCGGAGCTTCGTGTAATTAGATCATTAAAGAAGCATATGAAAATGACTTTTCTAATACAAATGATAAAATAACAGTGTTTTCAATATAATTTTCTATAGAGTTCATGATTTTAAGCTTATACTACTTAAAGGAGATGTACACGTAAAACCAGCTTTAATCCGGCTAAAACGTCGATATATGCAATAAAAATTGGATTTCTCTCCTTATCAATATCTTACTACTCTGTCTTAACGAAATACATATAGGTAAATCATCAAGCACAGCTTCATGGTTTCTAGATCATTAAGGAAGCATATGAAAATGACGTTTTCCAATACAAATGATGAAAATATCTATATGAAATCTGTAGAGTTTACTATGGAGTTCATGATTTTAAGTTTTTATTATAAAGTCAAATATTACTAAATTATATGGGTTTTTAGTACAAAACAGAAACAAAGAAAACGGGAAATATTGCCTAAAGCATAGAAACAAAGAAAACGGGAAATATTGCCTAAAGCATAGAAACAAAGAAAACGGGAAATATTGCCTAAAGCATCAAAATTTGGTTTAAATCACATAAGGGAAAGTTAAATGACAAACATCCAAATTGCCAAATTCAAATTAGAAACAAAGAAAACGGGAAATATTGCCTAAAGCATCAATATGACAGAAACAAAGAAAAACGAGAAACAAAGAAAACGGGAAATATTGCCTAAAGCATAGAAACAAGAAAACGGGAAATGCCTAAAGCATCAATATTTGGTTTAAATCACATAAGGGAAAGTTAAATGACAAACGTCCATATATTGCCAAATTCGATGATTTTAAGTTTAAAACAAAATACTAGATAACTTGCTGAAAGTTATCGACCGTAGCTTCGAGACGAGTTTCGTGTTATTTAGATAATTAAAAAGCATATGAAAATGACGTTTCCAATACAAATGATAAAAATAACAATTTCTTCAACAGTTTTTACTATAGAGGTTCTGATATTAAACTATATGCAATAAAAATTGGATTTCTCCCCTCATCAATCACTGTATTAACGAAGTACAAATAATTAAATCATCAAGCGGAGCTTCGTGTAATTAGATCATTAAAGAAGCATATGAAAATGACTTTTCTAATACAAATGATAAAAATAACAGTTTTCAATATTATTTTCTATAGAGTTCATGATTTTAAGCTTATACTACTTAAAGGAGATGTACACGTAAAACCAGCTTTAATCCGGCTAAAACGTCGATATATGCAATAAAAATTGGATTTCTCCCCTTATCAATATCTTACTCTCTGTCTTATACATATAGGTAAATCATCAAGCACAGCTTCATGGTTTCTAGATCATTAAGGAAGCATATGAAAATGACGTTTCCAATACAAATGATGAAATATCTATGTGAAATCTATAGAGTTTACTATGGAGTTCATGATTTTAAGTTTTATTATAAAGTCAAAATTACTAAACTATATGGTTTTCTGTTTTTAGTACAAAACAGAAACAAAGAAAACGGGAAATATTGCCTAAAGCATAGAAACAAAGAAAACGGGAAATATTGCCTAAAGCATCAATATGACAGAAACAAAGAAAAACGAGAAACAAAGAAAACGGGAAATATTGCCTAAAGCATAGAAACAAAGAAAACGGGAATTTGCCTAAAGCATCAATATGACAGAAACAAAGAAAAACGAGAAACAAAGAAAACGGGAAATATTGCCTAAAGCATAGAAACAAAGAAAACGGGAAATATTGCCTAAAGCATCAATATTTGGTTTAAATCACATAGGGAAAGTTAAATGACAAACGTCCTATATTGCCAATTCGATGATTTTAAGTTTAAAACAAAACTAGATAACTTGCTAAAAGTTATCGACCGTAGCTTCGAGACGAGTTTCGTGTTATTTAGATCATTAAAAAGCATATAAAAATGACGTTTCCAATACAAATGATAAAATAACAATTTCTTCAACAGTTTTTTCTATAGAGTTTCTGATATTAAACTATATGCAATAAAAATTGGATTTCTCCCCTCATCAATCACTGTATTAACGAAGTACAAATAATTAAATCATCAAGCGGAGCTTCGTGTAATTAGATCATTAAGAAGCATATGAAAATGACTTTTCTAATACAAATGATAAAATAACAGTGTTTTCAATATAATTTTCTATAGAGTTCATGATTTTAAGCTTATACTACTTAAAGGAGATGTACACGTAAAACCAGCTTTAATCCGGCTAAAACGTCGATATATGCAATAAAATTGGATTTCTCCCCTTATCAATATCTTACTCTGTCTTATACATATAGGTAAATCATCAAGCACAGCTTCATGGTTTCTAGATCATTAAGGAAGCATATGAAAATGACGTTTCCAATACAAATGATGAAAATATCTATGTGAAATCTATAGAGTTTACTATGGAGTTCATGATTTTAAGTTTTATATAAAGTCAAAATATTACTAAACTATATGGGTTTTTAGTACAAAACAGAAACAAAGAAAACGGGAAATATTGCCTAAAGCATAGAAACAAAGAAAACGGGAAATATTGCCTAAAGCATCAATATGACAGAAACAAAGAAAAACGAGAAACAAAGAAAACGGGAAATATTGCCTAAAGCATAGAAACAAGAAAACGGGAAATATTGCCTAAAGCATCAATATGACAGAAACAAAGAAAAACGAGAAACAAAGAAAACGGGAAATATTGCCTAAAGCATAGAAACAAAAAAACGGGAAATATTGCCTAAAGCATCAATATGACAGAAACAAAGAAAAACGAGAAACAAAGAAAACGGGAAATATTGCCTAAAGCATAGAAACAAAGAAAACGGAAAATATTGCCTAAAGCATCAATATGACAGAAACAAAGAAAAACGAGAAACAAAGAAAACGGGAAATATTGCCTAAAGCATAGAAACAAAGAAAACGGGAAATATTGCCTAAAGCATAGAAACATAGAAAACGGGAAATATTGCAAAGCATCAATATGACAGAAACAAAGAAAAACGAGAAACAAAGAAACGGGAAATATTGCCTAAAGCATCAATATTTGGTTTAAATCACATAATGGAAAGTTAAATGACAAACGTCCAAATATTGCCAAATTCGATGATTTTAAGTTTAAAACAAAATACTAGATAACTTGCTAAAAGTTATCGACCGTAGCTTCGAGACGAGTTTCGTGTTATTTAGAAGCATATGAAAATGACGTTTCCAATACAAATGATGAAAATATCTATGTGAAATCTATAGAGTTTACTATGGAGTTCATGATTTTAAGTTTTTATTATAAAGTCAAAATAATACTAAACTATATGGGGTTTTAGTACAAAACAGAAACAAAGAAAACGGGAAATATTGCCTAAAGCATAGAAACAAAGAAAACGGGAAATATTGCCTAAAGCATCAATATGACAGAAACAAAGAAAAACGAGAAACAAAGAAAACGGGAAATATTGCCTAAGCATCAATATTTGGTTTAAATCACATAGGGAAAGTTAAATGACAAACGTCCAAATATTGCCAAATTCGATGATTTGAAGTTTAAAACAAAATACTAGATAACTTGCTAAAAGTTATCGACCGTAGCTTCGAGACGAGTTTCGTGTTATTTAGATAATTAAAAAGCATATGAAAATGACGTTTCCAATACAAATGATAAAAATAACAATTTCTTCAACAGTTTTTACTATAGAGTTTCTGATATTAAACTATATGCAATAAAAATTGGATTTCTCCCCTCATCAATCACTGTATTAACGAAGTACAAATAATTAAATCATCAAGCGGAGCTTCGTGTAATTAGATCATTAAAGAAGCATATGAAAATGACTTTTCTAATACAAATGATAAAAATAACAGTGTTTTCAATATAATTTTCTATAGAGTTCATGATTTTAAGCTTATACTACTTAAAGGAGATGTACACGTAAAACCAGCTTTAATCCGGCTAAAACGTCGATATATGCAATAAAAATTGGATTTCTCCCCTTATCAATATCTTACTCTCTGTCTTATACATATAGGTAAATCATCAAGCACAGCTTCATGGTTTCTAGATCATTAAGGAAGCATATGAAAATGACGTTTCCAATACAAATGATGAAAATATCTATGTGAAATCTATAGAGTTTACTATGGAGTTCATGATTTTAAGTTTTATTATAAAGTCAAAATATTACTAAACTATATGGGGTTTTAGTACAAAACAGAAACAAAGAAAACGGGAAATATTGCCTAAAACATAGAAACAAAGAAAACGGGAAATATTGCCTAAAGCATCAATATGACAGAAACAAAGAAAAACGAGAAACAAAGAAAACGGGAAATATTGCCTAAAGCATAGAAACAAAGAAAACGGGAAATATTGCCTAAAGCATCAATATGACAGAAACAAAGAAAAACGAGAAACAAAGAAAACGGGAAATATTGCCTAAAGCATAGAAACAAAGAAAACGGGAAATATTGCCTAAAGCATCAATATTTGGTGTAAATCACATAAGGGAAAGTTAAATGACAAACGTCCAAATTGCCAAATTCGATGATTTTAAGTTTAAAACAAAATACTAGATAACTTGCTAAAAGTTATCGACCGTAGCTTCGAGACGAGTTTCGTGTTATTTAGATAATTAAAAAGCATATGAAAATGACGTTTCCAATACAAATGATAAAAATAACAATTTCTTCAACAGTTTTTACTATAGAGTTTCTGATATTAAACTATATGCAATAAAATTGGATTTCTCCCCTCATCAATCACTGTATTAACGAAGTACAAATAATTAAATCATCAAGCGGAGCTTCGTGTAATTAGATCATTAAAGAAGCATATGAATATGACTTTTCTAATACAAATGATAAAAATAACAGTGTTTTCAATATAATTTTCTATAGAGTTCATGATTTTAAGCTTATACTACTTAAAGGAGATGTACACGTAAAACCAGCTTTAATCCGGCTAAAACGTCGATATATGCAATAAAAATTGGATTTCTCCCCTTATCAATATCTTACTCTCTGTCTTATACATATAGGTAAATCATCAAGCACAGCTTCATGGTTTCTAGATCATTAAGGAAGCATATGAAAATGACGTTTCCAATACAAATGATGAAAATATCTATGTGAAATCTATAGAGTTTACTATGGAGTTCATGATTTTAAGTTTTTATTATAAAGTCAAAATATTACTAAACTATATGGGGTTTTAGTACAAAACAGAAACAAAGAAAACGGGAAATATTGCCTAAAACATAGAAACAAAGAAAACGGGAAATATTGCCTAAAGCATCAATATGACAGAAACAAAGAAAACGAGAAACAAAGAAAACGGGAAATATTGCCTAAAGCATAGAAACAAAGAAAACGGGAAATATTGCCTAAAGCATCAATATGACAGAAACAAAGAAAAACGAGAAACAAAGAAAACGGGAAATATTGCCTAAAGCATAGAAACAAAGAAAACGGGAAATATTGCCTAAAGCATCAATATTTGGTTAAATCACATAAGGGAAAGTTAAATGACAAACGTCCAAATATTGCCAAATTCGATGATTTTAAGTTAAAACAAAATACTAGATAACTTGCTAAAAGTTATCGACCGTAGCTTCGAGACGAGTTTCGTGTTATTTAGATAATTAAAAAGCATATGAAAATGACGTTTCCAATACAAATGATAAAAATAACAATTTCTTCAACAGTTTTTACTATAGAGTTTCTGATATTAAACTATATGCAATAAAAATTGGATTTCTCCCCTCATCAATCACTGTATTAACGAAGTACAAATAATTAAATCATCAAGCGGAGCTTCGTGTAATTAGATCATTAAAGAAGCATATGAATGACTTTCTAATACAAATGATAAAAATAACAGTGTTTTCAATATAATTTTCTATAGAGTTCATGATTTTAAGCTTATACTACTTAAAGGAGATGTACACGTAAAACCAGCTTTAATCCGGCTAAAACGTCGATATATGCAATAAAAATTGGATTTCTCCCCTTATCAATATCTTACTCTCTGTCTTATACATATAGGTAAATCATCAAGCACAGCTTCATGGTTTCTAGATCATTAAGGAAGCATATGAAAATGACGTTTCCAATACAAATGATGAAAATATCTATGTGAAATCTATAGAGTTTACTATGGAGTTCATGATTTTAAGTTTTTATTATAAAGTCAAAATATTACTAAACTATATGGGGTTTTAGTACAAAACAGAAACAAAGAAAACGGGAAATATTGCCTAAAACATAGAAACAAAGAAAACGGGAAATATTGCCTAAAGCATCAATATGACAGAAACAAAGAAAAACGAGAAACAAAGAAAACGGGAAATATTGCCTAAAGCATAGAAACAAAGAAAACGGGAAATATTGCCTAAAGCATCAATATGACAGAAACAAAGAAAAACGAGAAACAAAGAAAACGGGAAATATTGCCTAAAGCATAGAAACAAAGAAAACGGGAAATATTGCCTAAAGCATCAATATGACAGAAACAAAGAAAAACGAGAAACAAAGAAAACGGGAAATATTGCCTAAAGCATAGAAACAAAGAAAACGGAAAATATTGCCTAAAGCATCAATATGACAGAAACAAAGAAAAACGAGAAACAAAGAAAACGGGAAATATTGCCTAAAGCATAGAAACAAAGAAAACGGGAAATATTGCCTAAAGCATAGAAACATAGAAAACGGGAAATATTGCCTAAAGCATCAATATGACAGAAACAAAGAAAAACGAGAAACAAAGAAAACGGGAAATATTGCCTAAAGCATCAATATTTGGTTTAAATCACATAATGGAAAGTTAAATGACAAACGTCCAATATTGCCAAATTCGATGATTTTAAGTTTAAAACAAAATACTAGATAACTTGCTAAAAGTTATCGACCGTAGCTTCGAGACGAGTTTCGTGTTATTTAGAAGCATATGAAAATGACGTTTCCAATACAAATGATGAAATATCTATGTGAAATCTATAGAGTTTACTATGGAGTTCATGATTTTAAGTTTTTATTATAAAGTCAAAATAATACTAAACTATATGGGGTTTTAGTACAAAACAGAAACAAAGAAAACGGGAAATATTGCCTAAAGCATAGAAACAAAGAAAACGGGAAATATTGCCTAAAGCATCAATATGACAGAAACAAAGAAAAACGAGAAACAAAGAAAACGGGAAATATTGCCTAAAGCATCAATATTTGGTTTAAATCACATAAGGGAAAGTTAAATGACAAACGTCCAAATATTGCCAAATTCGATGATTTGAAGTTTAAAACAAAATACTAGATAACTTGCTAAAAGTTATCGACCGTAGCTTCGAGACGAGTTTCGTGTTATTTAGATAATTAAAAAGCATATGAAAATGACGTTTCCAATACAAATGATAAAAATAACAATTTCTTCAACAGTTTTTACTATAGAGTTTCTGATATTAAACTATATGCAATAAAAATTGGATTTCTCCCCTCATCAATCACTGTATTAACGAAGTACAAATAATTAAATCATCAAGCGGAGCTTCGTGTAATTAGATCATTAAAGAAGCATATGAAAATGACTTTTCTAATACAAATGATAAAAATAACAGTGTTTTCAATATAATTTTCTATAGAGTTCATGATTTTAAGCTTATACTACTTAAAGGAGATGTACACGTAAAACCAGCTTTAATCCGGCTAAAACGTCGATATATGCAATAAAAATTGGATTTCTCCCCTTATCAATATCTTACTCTCTGTTATACATATAGGTAAATCATCAAGCACAGCTTCATGGTTTCTAGATCATTAAGGAAGCATATGAAAATGACGTTTCCAATACAAATGATGAAAATATCTATGTGAAATCTATAGAGTTTACTATGGAGTTCATGATTTTAAGTTTTTTTATAAAGTCAAAATATTACTAAACTATATGGGGTTTTAGTACAAAACAGAAACAAAGAAAACGGGAAATATTGCCTAAAACATAGAAACAAAGAAAACGGGAAATATTGCCTAAAGCATCAATATGACAGAAACAAAGAAAAACGAGAAACAAAGAAAACGGGAAATATTGCCTAAAGCATAGAAACAAAGAAAACGGGAAATATTGCCTAAAGCATCAATATGACAGAAACAAAGAAAAACGAGAAACAAAGAAAACGGGAAATATTGCCTAAAGCATAGAAACAAAGAAAACGGGAAATATTGCCTAAAGCATCAATATTTGGTGTAAATCACATAAGGGAAAGTTAAATGACAAACGTCCAAATATTGCCAAATTCGATGATTTTAAGTTTAAAACAAAATACTAGATAACTTGCTAAAAGTTATCGACCGTAGCTTCGAGACGAGTTTCGTGTTATTTAGATAATTAAAAAGCATATGAAAATGACGTTTCCAATACAAATGATAAAAATAACAATTTCTTCAACAGTTTTTACTATAGAGTTTCTGATATTAAACTATATGCAATAAAATTGGATTTCTCCCCTCATCAATCACTGTATTAACGAAGTACAAATAATTAAACATCAAGCGGAGCTCGTGTAATTAGATCATTAAAGAAGCATATGAAAATGACTTTTCTAATACAAATGATAAAAATAACAGTGTTTTCAATATAATTTTTCTATAGAGTTCATGATTTTAAGCTTATACTACTTAAAGGAGATGTACACGTAAAACCAGCTTTAATCCGGCTAAAACGTCGATATATGCAATAAAAATTGGATTTCTCCCCTTATCAATATCTTACTCTCTGTCTTATACATATAGGTAAATCATCAAGCACAGCTTCATGGTTTCTAGATCATTAAGGAAGCATATGAAAATGACGTTTCCAATACAAATGATGAAAATATCTATGTGAAATCTATAGAGTTTACTATGGAGTTCATGATTTTAAGTTTTTATTATAAAGTCAAAATATTACTAAACTATATGGGGTTTTTAGTACAAAACAGAAACAAAGAAAACGGGGAAATATTGCCTAAAGCATAGAAACAAAGAAAACGGGAAATATGCCTAAAGCATCAATATGACAGAAACAAAGAAAAACGAGAAACAAAGAAAACGGGAAATATTGCCTAAAGCATAGAACAAAGAAAACGGGAAATATTGCCTAAAGCATCAATATGACAGAAACAAAGAAAAACGAGAACAAAGAAAACGGGGAAATATTGCCTAAAGCATAGAAACAAAAAAACGGGAAATATTGCCTAAAGCATCAATATGACAGAAACAAAGAAAAACGAGAAACAAAGAAAACGGGAAATATTGCCTAAAGCATAGAAACAAAGAAAACGGAAAATATTGCCTAAGCATCAATATGACAGAAACAAAGAAAAACGAGAAACAAAGAAAACGGGAAATATTGCCTAAAGCATAGAAACAAAGAAAACGGGAAATATTGCCTAAAGCATAGAACATAGAAAACGGGAAATATTGCCTAAAGCATCAATATGACAGAAACAAAGAAAAACGAGAAACAAAGAAAACGGGAAATATTGCCTAAAGCATCAATATTTGGTTTAAATCACATAATGGAAAGTTAAATGACAAACGTCCAAATATTGCCAAATTCGATGATTTTAAGTTTAAAAACAAAATACTAGATAACTTGCTAAAAGTTATCGACCGTAGCTTCGAGACGAGTTTCGTGTTATTTAGAAGCATATGAAAATGACGTTTCCAATACAAATGATTGAAATATCTATGTGAAATCTATAGAGTTTACTATGGAGTTCATGATTTTAAGTTTTTATTATAAAGTCAAAATAATACTAAACTATATGGGGTTTTAGTACAAAACAGAAACAAAGAAAACGGGAAATATTGCCTAAAGCATAGAAACAAAGAAAACGGGAAATATTGCCTAAAGCATCAATATGACAGAAACAAAGAAAAACGAGAAACAAAGAAAACGGGAAATATTGCCTAAAGCATCAATATTTGGTTTAAATCACATAAGGGAAGTTAAATGACAAACGTCCAATATTGCCAAATTCGATGATTTTAAGTTTAAAACAAAATACTAGATAACTTGCTAAAGTTATCGACCGTAGCTTCGAGACCAGTTTCGTGTTATTTAGATAATTAAAAAGCATATGAAAATGACGTTTCCAATACAAATGATAAAAATAACAATTTCTTCAACAGTTTTTACTATAGAGTTTCTGATATTAAACTATATGCAATAAAAATTGGATTTCTCCCCTCATCAATCACTGTATTAACGAAGTACAAATAATTAAATCATCAAGCGGAGCTTCGTGTAATTAGATCATTAAAGAAGCATATGAAAATGACTTTTCTAATACAAATGATAAAAATAACAGTGTTTTCAATATAATTTTCTATAGAGTTCATGATTTTAAGCTTATACTACTTAAAGGAGATGTACACGTAAAACCAGCTTTAATCCGGCTAAAACGTCGATATATGCAATAAAAATTGGATTTCTCCCCTTATCAATATCTTACTCTCTGTCTTATACATATAGGTAAATCATCAAGCACAGCTTCATGGTTTCTAGATCATTAAGGAAGCATATGAAAATGACGTTTCCAATACAAATGATGAAAATATCTATGTGAAATCTATAGAGTTTACTATGGAGTTCATGATTTTAAGTTTTTATTATAAAGTCAAAATATTACTAAACTATATGGGGTTTTAGTACAAAACAGAAACAAAGAAAACGGGAAATATTGCCTAAAACATAGAAACAAAGAAAACGGAAATATTGCCTAAAGCATCAATATGACAGAAACAAAGAAAAACGAGAAACAAAGAAAACGGGAAATATTGCCTAAAGCATAGAAACAAAGAAAACGGGAAATATTGCCTAAAGCATCAATATGACAGAAACAAAGAAAAACGAGAAACAAAGAAAACGGGAAATATTGCCTAAAGCATAGGAAACAAAGAAAACGGGAAATATTGCCTAAAGCATCAATATTTGGTGTAAATCACATAAGGGAAAGTGAAATGACAAACGTCCAAATATTGCCAAATTCGATGATTTTAAGTTTAAAACAAATACTAGATAACTTGCTAAAAGTTATCGACCGTAGCTTCGAGACGAGTTTCGTGTTATTTAGATAATTAAAAAGCATATGAAAATGACGTTTCCAATACAAATGATAAAAATAACAATTTCTTCAACAGTTTTTACTATAGAGTTTCTGATATTAAACTATATGCAATAAAAATTGGATTTCTCCCCTCATCAATCACTGTATTAACGAAGTACAAATAATTAAATCATCAAGCGGAGCTTCGTGTAATTAGATCATTAAAGAAGCATATGAAATGACTTTTCTAATACAAATGATAAAAATAACAGTGTTTTCAATATAATTTTCTATAGAGTTCATGATTTTAAGCTTATACTACTTAAAGGAGATGTACACGTTAAAACCAGCTTTAATCCGGCTAAAACGTCGATATATGCAATAAAAATTGGATTTCTCCCCTTATCAATATCTTACTCTCTGTCTTATACATATAGGTAAATCATCAAGCACAGCTTCATGGTTTCTAGATCATTAAGGAAGCATATGAAAATGACGTTTCCAATACAAATGATGAAAATATCTATGTGAAATCTATAGAGTTTACTATGGAGTTCATGATTTTAAGTTTTTATTATAAAGTCAAAATATTACTAAACTATATGGGGTTTTAGTACAAAACAGAAACAAAGAAAACGGGAAATATTGCCTAAAACATAGAAACAAAGAAAACGGGAAATATTGCCTAAAGCATCAATATGACAGAAACAAAGAAAAACGAGAAACAAAGAAAACGGGAAATATTGCCTAAAGCATAGAAACAAAGAAAACGGGAAATATTGCCTAAAGCATCAATATGACAGAAACAAAGAAAAACGAGAAACAAAGAAAACGGAAATATTGCCTAAAGCATAGAAACAAAGAAAACGGGAAATATTGCCTAAAGCATCAATATTGGTGTAAATCACATAAGGGAAAGTTAATGACAAACGTCCAAATATTGCCAAATTCGATGATTTTAAGTTTAAAACAAAATACTAGATAACTTGCTAAAAGTTATCGACCGTAGCTTCGAGACGAGTTTCGTGTTATTTAGATTAATTAAAAAGCATATGAAAATGACGTTTCCAATACAAATGATAAAAATAACAATTTCTTCAACAGTTTTTACTATAGAGTTTCTGATATTAAACTATATGCAATAAAATTGGATTTCTCCCCTCATCAATCACTGTATTAACGAAGTACAAATAATTAAATCATCAAGCGGAGCTTCGTGTAATTAGATCATTAAAGAAGCATATGAAAATGACTTTTTCTAATACAAATGATAAAAATAACAGTGTTTTCAATATAATTTTCTATAGAGTTCATGATTTTAAGCTTATACTACTTAAAGGAGATGTACACGTAAAACCAGCTTTAATCCGGCTAAAACGTCGATATATGCAATAAAATTGGATTTCTCCCCTTATCAATATCTTACTCTCTGTCTTATACATATAGGTAAATCATCAAGCACAGCTTCATGGTTTCTAGATCATTAAGGAAGCATATGAAAATGACGTTTTCAATACAAATGATGAAAATATCTATGTGAAATCTATAGAGTTTACTATGGAGTTCATGATTTTAAGTTTTATTATAAAGTCAAAATATTACTAAACTATATGGGGTTTTATTACAAAACAGAAACAAAGAAAACGGGAAATATTGCCTAAAGCATAGAAACAAAGGAAAACGGGAAATATTGCCTAAAGCATCAATATGACAGAAACAAAGAAAAACGAGAAACAAAGAAAACGGGAAAATATTGCCTAAAGCATCAATATTTGGTTTAAATCACATAAGGGAAAGTTAAATGACAAACGTCCAAATATTGCAAATTCGATGATTTTAAGTTTAAAACAAAATACTAGATAACTTGCTAAAAGTTATCGACCGTAGCTTCGAGACGAGTTTCGTGTATTTAGATAATTAAAAAGCATATGAAAATGACGTTTCCAATACAAATGATAAAAATAACAATTTCTCCAACAGTTTTTCTATAGAGTTTCTGATATTAAACTATCAGAGCCGCGATCCGCTCCGAGGACATTATCAGGTGGGGAGTTTGACTGGGGCGGTACATCTGTCAAATGGCCTTAGGACACGCAGGTGTCCTAAGGCCAGCTCAGCGTGGACAGAAACCTCGCGTAGAGCAAAAGGGCAAATGCTGGCTTGATCCTGATTTTCAGAACGAATACGGACTGCGAAAGCAAGACCTATCGATCCTTTTGACTTTAGGAGTTTTAAGCAAGAGGTGTCAGAAAAGTTACCACAGGGATAACTGGCATGTGGCGGCCAAGCGTTCATAGCGACGTCGCTTTTTTGATCCTTCGATGTCGGCTCTTCCTATCATTGTGAAGCAGAATTCACCAAGCGTTGGATTGTTCACCCACCAATAGGGAACGTGAGCTGGGTTTAGACCGTCGTGAGATAGGTTAGTTTTACCCTACTGTTAAATTGTGTCGTTGCGACAGCAGTCCTGCTCAGTACGAGAGGAACGGCAGGTCCGGACAAATGGTTCCGTTCTTGGTCGATCGGCCAGTGGAGCGAGGCTACGTCCGTGGGATTATGCCTGAAAGCCTCTAAGGCAGAATCCCGGCTGGAGATTCGATCCTTCGTTATCGAGCGGAGCATCGTGTTATTTTGATCATTAAAAAGCATAAAAAAATGACGTTTCCAATATAAATGATAAAATATACTTTGATTTCAATAGAATTTCGTGTAGAGTTCATGATTATAAGGTAATATTACTTACAGGAGCTGTACATGTAAAACAGCTCTAGTACGGCTGAAACGTCGATATATGCAATAAAAATTGGATTTCTCCCCTCATCAATCACTGTATTAACGAAGTACAAATAATTAAATCATCAAGCGGAGCTTCGTGTAATTAGATCATTAAAGAAGCATATGAAAATGACTTTTCTAATACAAATGATAAAAATAACAGTGTTTTCAATATAATTTTCTATAGAGTTCATGATTTAAGCTTATACTACTTAAAGGAGATGTACACGTAAAACCAGCTTTAATCCGGCTAAAACGTCGATATATGCAATAAAAATTGGATTTCTCTCCTTATCAATATCTTACTCTCTGTCTTAACGAAATACATATAGGTAAATCATCAAGCACAGCTTCATGGTTTCTAGATCATTAAGGAAGCATATGAAAATGACGTTTCCAATACAAATGATGAAAATATCTATATGAAATCTGTAGAGTTTACTATGGAGTTCATGATTTTTAAGTTTTTATTATAAAGTCAAAATATTACTAAATTATATGGGTTTTTAGTACAAAACAGAAACAAGAAAACGGGAAATATTGCCTTAAAGCATAGAAACAAGAAAACGGGAAATATTGCCTAAAGCATCAAAATTTGGTTTAAATCACATAAGGGAAAGTTAAATGACAAACCATCCAAAATTGCCAAATTCAAATTAGAAACAAAGAAAACGGGAAATATTGCCTAAAGCATCAATATGACAGAAACAAAGAAAAACGAGAACAAAGAAAACGGGAAATATTGCCTAAAGCATAGAAACAAAGAAAACGGGAAATGCCTAAAGCATCAATATTTGGTTTAAATCAACATAAGGGAAAGTTAAATGACAAACGTCCATATATTGCCAAATTCGATGATTTTAAGTTTAAAACAAAATACTAGATAACTTGCTGAAAGTTATCGACCGTAGCTTCGAGACGAGTTTCGTGTTATTTAGATAATTAAAAAGCATATGAAAATGACGTTTCCAATACAAATGATAAAATAACAATTTTCTTCAACAGTTTTTGCAATATGCAATAAAAATTGGATTTCTCTCCTTATCAATATCTTACTCTCTGTCTTTTTACATATAGGCAAATCATCAAGCACAGCTTCATGGTTTCTAGATCATTAAGGAAGCATATGAAAATGACGTTTCCAATACAAATGATGAAAATATCTATGTCAAATCTATAGAGTTTACTATGGAGTTCATGATTTTAAGTTTTTATTATAAAGTCAAAATATTACTAAACTATATGGGTTTTTAGTACAAAACAGAAACAAAGAAAACGGGAAATACTGCCTAAAGCATAGAAACAAAGAAAACAGGAAATATTGCGTAAAGCATCAATATGACAGAAACAAAGAAAAACGAGAAACAAAGAAAACGGGAAATATTGCCTAAAGCATAGAAACAAAGAAAAACGGGAAATATTGCCTAAAGCATCAATATGACAGAAACAAAGAAAAACGAGAAACAAAGAAAACGGGAAATATTGCCTAAAGCATAGAAACAAAGAAAACGGGAAATATTGCCTAAAGCATCAATATTTGGTGTAAATCACATAAGGGAAAGTTAAATGACAAACGTCCAAATATTGCCAAATTCGATGATTTTAAGTTTAAAACAAAATACTAGATAACTTGCTAAAAGTTATCGACCGTAGCTTCGAGACGAGTTTCGTGTTATTTAGATAATTAAAAAGCATATGAAAATGACGTTTCCAATACAAATGATAAAAATAACAATTTCTTCAACAGTTTTAACAATAGAGTTTCTGATATTAAACTGTATGCAATAAAAATTGGATTTCTCCCCTCATCAATCACTGTATTAACGAAGTACAATAATTAAATCATCAAGCGGAGCTTCGTGTAATTAGATCATTAAAGAAGCATATGAAAATGACTTTTCTAATACAAATGATAAAAATAACAGTGTTTTCAATATAATTATCTATAGAGTTCATGATTTTAAGCTTATACTACTTAAAGGAGATGTACACGTAAACCAGCTTTAATCCTGCTAAAACGTCGATATATGCAATAAAAATTGGATTTCTCCCCTTATCAATATCGTACTCTCTGTCTTATACATATAGGTAAATCATCAAGCACCGCTTCATGGTTTCTAGATCATTAAGGAAGCATATGAAAATGACGTTTCCAATACAAATGATGAAAATATCTATGTGAAATCTATAGAGTTTACTATGGAGTTCATGATTTTAAGTTTTTATTATAAAGTCAAAATATTACTAAACTATATGGGGTTTTAGTACAAAACAGAAACAAAGAAAACGGGAAATATTGCCTAAAGCATAGAAACAAAGAAAACGGGAAATATTGCCTAAAGCATCAATATGACAGAAACAAAGTAAAACGAGAAACAAAGAAAACGGGAAATATTGCCTAAAGCATAGAAACATAGAAAACGGGAATATTGCCTAAAGCATCAATATGACAGAAACAAAGAAAATGAGAAACAAAGAAAACGGGAAATATTGCCTAAAGCATCAATATTTGGTTTAAATCACATAAGGGAAAGTTAAATGACAAACGTCCCAAATATTGCCAAATTCGATGATTTTAAGTTTAAAACAAAATACTAGATAACTTGCTAAAAGTTATCGACCGTAGCTTCGAGACGAGTTTCGTGTTATTTAGATAATTAAAAAGCATATGAAAATGACGTTTCCAATACAAATGATAAAAATAACAATTTCTTCAACAGTTTTTACTATAGAGTTTCTGATATTAAACTATATGCAATAAAAATTGGATTTCTCCCCTCATCAATCACTGTATTAACGAAGTACAAATAATTAAATCATCAAGCGGAGCTTCGTGTAATTAGATCATTAAAGAAGCATATGAAAATGACTTTTCTAATACAAATGATAAAAATAACAGTGTTTTCAATATAATTTTCTATAGAGTTCATGATTTTAAGCTTATACTACTTAAAGGAGATGTACACGTAAAACCAGCTTTAATCCGGCTAAAACGTCGATATATGCAATAAAAATTGGATTTCTCCCCTTATCAATATCTTACTCTCTGTCTTATACATATAGGTAAATCATCAAGCACAGCTTCATGGTTTCTAGATCATTAAGGAAGCATATGAAAATGACGTTTCCAATACAAATGATGAAAATATCTATGTGAAATCTATAGAGTTTACTATAAAGTTCATGATTTTAAGTTTTTATTATAAAGTCAAAATATTACTAAACTATATGGGGTTTTAGTACAAAACAGAAACAAAGAAAACGGGAAATATTGCTTAAAGCATAGAAACAAAGAAAACGGGAAATATTGCCTAAAGCATCAATATGACAGAAACAAAGAAAAACGAGAAACAAAGAAAACGGGAAATATTGCCTAAAGCATCAATATTTGGTTTAAATCACATAAGGGAAAGTTAAATGACAAACGTCCAAATATTGCCAAATTCGATGATTTGAAGTTTAAAACAAAATACTAGATAACTTGCTAAAAGTTATCGACCGTAGCTTCGAGACGAGTTTCGTGTTATTTAGATAATTAAAAAGCATATGAAAATGACGTTTCCAATACAAATGATAAAAATAACAATTTCTCCAACAGTTTTTCTATAGAGTTTCTGATATTAAACTATATGCAATAAAAATTGGATTTCTCCCCTCATCAATCACTGTATTAACGAAGTACAAATAATTAAATCATCAAGCGGAGCTTCGTGTAATTAGATCATTAAAGAAGCATATGAAAATGACTTTTCTAATACAAATGATAAAAATAACAGTGTTTTCAATATAATTTTCTATAGAGTTCATGATTTTAAGCTTATACTACTTAAAGGAGATGTACACATAAAACCAGCTTTAATCCGGCTAAAACGTCGATATATGCAATAAAAATTGGATTTCTCCCCTTATCAATATCTTACTCTCTGTCTTATACATATAGGTAAATCATCAAGCACAGCTTCATGGTTTCTAGATCATTAAGGAAGCATATGAAAATGACTTTTCCAATACAAATGATGAAAATATCTATGTGAAATCTATAGAGTTTACTATGGAGTTCATGATTTTAAGTTTTTATTATAAAGTCAAAATATTACTAAACTATATGGGGTTTTAGTACAAAACAGAAACAAAGAAAACGGGAAATATTGCCTAAAGCATAGAAACAAAGAAAACGGGAAATATTGCCTAAAGCATCAATATGACAGAAACAAAGAAAAACGAGAAACAAAGAAAACGGGAAATATTGCCTAAAGCATCAATATGACAGAAACAAAGAAAAACGAGAAACAAAGAAAACGGGAAATATTGCCTAAAGCATAGAAACAAAGAAAACGGGAAATATTGCCTAAAGCATCAATATTTGGTTTAAATCACATAAGGGAAAGGTAAATGACAAACGTCCATATATTGCCAAATTCGATGATTTTAAGTTTAAAACAAAATACTAGATAACTTGCTAAAAGTTATCGACCGTAGCTTCGAGACGAGTTTCGTGTTATTTAGATAATTAAAAAGCATATGAAAATGACGTTTCCAATACAAATGATAAAAATAACAATTTCTTCAACAGTTTTTGCAATATGCAATAAAAATTGGATTTCTCTCCTTATCAATATCTTACTCTCTGTCTTTTACATATAGGCAAATCATCAAGCACAGCTTCATGGTTTCTAGATCATTAAGGAAGCATATGAAAATGACGTTTCCAATACAAATGATGAAAATATCTATGTCAAATCTATAGAGTTTACTATGGAGTTCATGATTTTAAGTTTTTATTATAAAGTCAAAATATTACTAAACTATATGGGTTTTTAGTACAAAACAGAAACAAAGAAAACGGGAAATACTGCCTAAAGCATAGAAACAAAGAAAACAGGAAATATTGCGTAAAGCATCAATATGACAGAAACAAAGAAAAACGAGAAACAAAGAAAACGGGAAATATTGCCTAAAGCATAGAAACAAAGAAAACGGGAAATATTGCCTAAAGCATCAATATGACAGAAACAAAGAAAAACGAGAAACAAAGAAAACGGGAAATATTGCCTAAAGCATAGAAACAAAGAAAACGGGAAATATTGCCTAAAGCATCAATATTTGGTGTAAATCACATAAGGGAAAGTTAAATGACAAACGTCCAAATATTGCCAAATTCGATGATTTTAAGTTTAAAACAAAATACTAGATAACTTGCTAAAAGTTATCGACCGTAGCTTCGAGACGAGTTTCGTGTTATTTAGATAATTAAAAAGCATATGAAAATGACGTTTCCAATACAAATGATAAAAATAACAATTTCTTCAACAGTTTTAGCAATAGAGTTTCTGATATTAAACTGTATGCAATAAAAATTGGATTTCTCCCCTCATCAATCACTGTATTAACGAAGTACAAATAATTAAATCATCAAGCGGAGCTTCGTGTAATTAGATCATTAAAGAAGCATATGAAAATGACTTTTCTAATACAAATGATAAAAATAACAGTGTTTTCAATATAATTATCTATAGAGTTCATGATTTTAAGCTTATACTACTTAAAGGAGATGTACACGTAAAACCAGCTTTAATCCTGCTAAAACGTCGATATATGCAATAAAAATTGGATTTCTCCCCTTATCAATATCGTACTCTCTGTCTTATACATATAGGTAAATCATCAAGCACAGCTTCATGGTTTCTAGATCATTAAGGAAGCATATGAAATGACGTTTCCAATACAAATGATGAAAATATCTATGTGAAATCTATAGAGTTTACTATGGAGTTCATGATTTTAAGTTTTTATTATAAAGTCAAAATATTACTAAACTATATGGGGTTTTAGTACAAAACAGAAACAAAGAAAACGGGAAATATTGCCTAAAGCATAGAAACAAAGAAAACGGGAAATATTGCCTAAAGCATCAATATGACAGAAACAAAGTAAAACGAGAAACAAAGAAAACGGGAAATATTGCCTAAAGCATAGAAACATAGAAAACGGGAAATATTGCCTAAAGCATCAATATGACAGAAACAAAGAAAAATGAGAAACAAAGAAAACGGGAAATATTGCCTAAAGCATCAATATTTGGTTTAAATCACATAAGGGAAAGTTAAATGACAAACGTCCAAATATTGCCAAATTCGATGATTTTAAGTTTAAAACAAAATACTAGATAACTTGCTAAAAGTTATCGACCGTAGCTTCGAGACGAGTTTCGTGTTATTTAGATAATTAAAAAGCATATGAAAATGACGTTTCCAATACAAATGATAAAAATAACAATTTCTTCAACAGTTTTTACTATAGAGTTTCTGATATTAAACTATATGCAATAAAAATTGGATTTCTCCCCTCATCAATCACTGTATTAACGAAGTACAAATAATTAAATCATCAAGCGGAGCTTCGTGTAATTAGATCATTAAAGAAGCATATGAAAATGACTTTTCTAATACAAATGATAAAAATAACAGTGTTTTCAATATAATTTTCTATAGAGTTCATGATTTTAAGCTTATACTACTTAAAGGAGATGTACACGTAAAACCAGCTTTAATCCGGCTAAAACGTCGATATATGCAATAAAAATTGGATTTCTCCCCTTATCAATATCTTACTCTCTGTCTTATACATATAGGTAAATCATCAAGCACAGCTTCATGGTTTCTAGATCATTAAGGAAGCATATGAAAATGACGTTTCCAATACAAATGATGAAAATATCTATGTGAAATCTATAGAGTTTACTATGGAGTTCATGATTTTAAGTTTTTATTATAAAGTCAAAATATTACTAAACTATATGGGGTTTTAGTACAAAACAGAAACAAAGAAAACGGGAAATATTGCCTAAAGCATAGAAACAAAGAAAACGGGAAATATTGCCTAAAGCATCAATATGACAGAAACAAAGAAAAACGAGAAACAAAGAAAACGGGAAATATTGCCTAAAGCATCAATATTTGGTTTAAATCACATAAGGGAAAAATAAATGACAAACGTCCAAATATTGCCAAATTCGATGATTTGAAGTTTAAAACAAAATACTAGATAACTTGCTAAAAGTTATCGACCGTAGCTTCGAGACGAGTTTCGTGTTATTTAGATAATTAAAAAGCATATGAAAATGACGTTTCCAATACAAATGATAAAAATAACAATTTCTCCAACAGTTTTTCTATAGAGTTTCTGATATTAAACTATATGCAATAAAAATTGGATTTCTCCCCTCATCAATCACTGTATTAACGAAGTACAAATAATTAAATCATCAAGCGGAGCTTCGTGTAATTAGATCATTAAAGAAGCATATGAAAATGACTTTTCTAATACAAATGATAAAAATAACAGTGTTTTCAATATAATTTTCTATAGAGTTCATGATTTTAAGCTTATACTAATTACACGTAAAACCAGCTTTAATCCGGCTAAAACGTCGATATATGCAATAAAAATTGGATTTCTCCCCTTATCAATATCTTACTCTCTGTCTTATACATATAGGTAAATCATCAAGCACAGCTTCATGGTTTCTAGATCATTAAGGAAGCATATGAAAATGACGTTTCCAATACAAATGATGAAAATATCTATGTGAAATCTATAGAGTTTACTATGGAGTTCATGATTTTAAGTTTTTATTATAAAGTCAAAATATTACTAAACTATATGGGGTTTTAGTACAAAACAGAAACAAAGAAAACGGGAAATATTGCCTAAAACATAGAAACAAAGAAAACGGGAAATATTGCCTAAAGCATCAATATGACAGAAACAAAGAAAAACGAGAAACAAAGAAAACGGGAAATATTGCCTAAAGCATAGAAACAAAGAAAACGGGAAATATTGCCTAAAGCATCAATATGACAGAAACAAAGAAAAACGAGAAACAAAGAAAACGGGAAATATTGCCTAAAGCATAGAAACAAAGAAAACGGGAAATATTGCCTAAAGCATCAATATTTGGTGTAAATCACATAAGGGAAAGTGAAATGACAAACGTCCAAATATTGCCAAATTCGATGATTTTAAGTTTAAAACAAAATACTAGATAACTTGCTAAAAGTTATCGACCGTAGCTTCGAGACGAGTTTCGTGTTATTTAGATAATTAAAAAGCATATGAAAATGACGTTTCCAATACAAATGATAAAAATAACAATTTCTTCAACAGTTTTTACTATAGAGTTTCTGATATTAAACTATATGCAATAAAAATTGGATTTCTCCCCTCATCAATCACTGTATTAACGAAGTACAAATAATTAAATCATCAAGCGGAGCTTCGTGTAATTAGATCATTAAAGAAGCATATGAAAATGACTTTTCTAATACAAATGATAAAAATAACAGTGTTTTCAATATAATTTTCTATAGAGTTCATGATTTTAAGCTTATACTACTTAAAGGAGATGTACACGTAAAACCAGCTTTAATCCGGCTAAAACGTCGATATATGCAATAAAAATTGGATTTCTCCCCTTATCAATATCTTACTCTCTGTCTTATACATATAGGTAAATCATCAAGCACAGCTTCATGGTTTCTAGATCATTAAGGAAGCATATGAAAATGACGTTTCCAATACAAATGATGAAAATATCTATGTGAAATCTATAGAGTTTACTATGGAGTTCATGATTTTAAGTTTTTATTATAAAGTCAAAATATTACTAAACTATATGGGGTTTTAGTACAAAACAGAAACAAAGAAAACGGGAAATATTGCCTAAAGCATAGAAACAAAGAAAACGGGAAATATTGCCTAAAGCATCAATATGACAGAAACAAAGAAAAACGAGAAACAAAGAAAACGGGAAATATTGCCTAAAGCATCAATATTTGGTTTAAATCACATAAGGGAAAGTTAAATGACAAACGTCCAAATATTGCCAAATTCGATGATTTTAAGTTTAAAACAAAATACTAGATAACTTGCTAAAAGTTATCGACCGTAGCTTCGAGACGAGTTTCGTGTTATTTAGATAATTAAAAAGCATATGAAAATGACGTTTCCAATACAAATGATAAAAATAACAATTTCTCCAACAGTTTTTCTATAGAGTTTCTGATATTAAACTATCAGAGCCGCGATCCGCTCCGAGGACATTATCAGGTGGGGAGTTTGACTGGGGCGGTACATCTGTCAAATGGCCTTAGGACACGCAGGTGTCCTAAGGCCAGCTCAGCGTGGACAGAAACCTCGCGTAGAGCAAAAGGGCAAATGCTGGCTTGATCCTGATTTTCAGAACGAATACGGACTGCGAAAGCAAGACCTATCGATCCTTTTGACTTTAGGAGTTTTAAGCAAGAGGTGTCAGAAAAGTTACCACAGGGATAACTGGCATGTGGCGGCCAAGCGTTCATAGCGACGTCGCTTTTTGATCCTTCGATGTCGGCTCTTCCTATCATTGTGAAGCAGAATTCACCAAGCGTTGGATTGTTCACCCACCAATAGGGAACGTGAGCTGGGTTTAGACCGTCGTGAGATAGGTTAGTTTTACCCTACTGTTAAACTGTGTCGTTGCGACAGCAGTCCTGCTCAGTACGAGAGGAACGGCAGGTCCGGACAAATGGTTCCGTTCTTGGTCGATCGGCCAGTGGAGCGAGGCTACGTCCGTGGGATTATGCCTGAAAGCCTCTAAGGCAGAATCCCGGCTGGAGATTCGATCCTTCGTTATCGAGCGGAGCATCGTGTTATTTTGATCATTAAAAAGCATAAAAAAATGACGTTTCCAATATAAATGATAAAATATACTTTGATTTCAATAGAATTTCGTGTAGAGTTCATGATTATAAGGTAATATTACTTACAGGAGCTGTACATGTAAAACAGCTCTAGTACGGCTGAAACGTCGATATATGCAATAAAAATTGGATTTCTCCCCTCATCAATCACTGTATTAACGAAGTACAAATAATTAAATCATCAAGCGGAGCTTCGTGTAATTAGATCATTAAAGAAGCATATGAAAATGACTTTTCTAATACAAATGATAAAAATAACAGTGTTTTCAATATAATTTTCTATAGAGTTCATGATTTTAAGCTTATACTACTTAAAGGAGATGTACACGTAAAACCAGCTTTAATCCGGCTAAAACGTCGATATATGCAATAAAAATTGGATTTCTCTCCTTATCAATATCTTACTCTCTGTCTTAACGAAATACATATAGGTAAATCATCAAGCACAGCTTCATGGTTTCTAGATCATTAAGGAAGCATATGAAAATGACGTTTCCAATACAAATGATGAAAATATCTATATGAAATCTGTAGAGTTTACTATGGAGTTCATGATTTTAAGTTTTTATTATAAAGTCAAAATATTACTAAATTATATGGGTTTTTAGTACAAAACAGAAACAAAGAAAACGGGAAATATTGCCTAAAGCATAGAAACAAAGAAAACGGGAAATATTGCCTAAAGCATAGAAACAAAGAAAACGGGAAATATTGCCTAAAGCATCAAAATTTGGTTTAAATCACATAAGGGAAAGTTAAATGACAAACATCCAAATTGCCAAATTCAAATTAAAAACAAAGAAAACGGGAAATATTGCCTAAAGCATCAATATGACAGAAACAAAGAAAAACGAGAAACAAAGAAAACGGGAAATATTGCCTAAAGCATAGAAACAAAGAAAACGGGAAATGCCTAAAGCATCAATATTTGGTTTAAATCACATAAGGGAAAGTTAAATGACAAACGTCCATATATTGCCAAATTCGATGATTTTAAGTTTAAAACAAAATACTAGATAACTTGCTGAAAGTTATCGACCGTAGCTTCGAGACGAGTTTCGTGTTATTTAGATAATTAAAAAGCATATGAAAATGACGTTTCCAATACAAATGATAAAAATAACAATTTCTTCAACAGTTTTTACTATAGAGGTTCTGATATTAAACTATATGCAATAAAAATTGGATTTCTCCCCTCATCAATCACTGTATTAACGAAGTACAAATAATTAAATCATCAAGCGGAGCTTCGTGTAATTAGATCATTAAAGAAGCATATGAAAATGACTTTTCTAATACAAATGATAAAAATAACAGTTTTCAATATTATTTTCTATAGAGTTCATGATTTTAAGCTTATACTACTTAAAGGAGATGTACACGTAAAACCAGCTTTAATCCGGCTAAAACGTCGATATATGCAATAAAAATTGGATTTCTCCCCTTATCAATATCTTACTCTCTGTCTTATACATATAGGTAAATCATCAAGCACAGCTTCATGGTTTCTAGATCATTAAGGAAGCATATGAAAATGACGTTTCCAATACAAATGATGAAAATATCTATGTGAAATCTATAGAGTTTACTATGGAGTTCATGATTTTAAGTTTTTATTATAAAGTCAAAATATTACTAAACTATATGGTTTCTGTTTTTAGTACAAAACAGAAACAAAGAAAACGGGAAATATTGCCTAAAGCATAGAAACAAAGAAAACGGGAAATATTGCCTAAAAGCATCAATATGACAGAAACAAAGTAAAACGAGAAACAAAGAAAACGGGAAATATTGCCTAAAGCATAGAAACAAAGAAAACGGGAATTATTGCCTAAAGCATCAATATGACAGAAACAAAGAAAAACGAGAAACAAAGAAAACGGGAAATATTGCCTAAAGCATAGAAACAAAGAAAACGGGAAATATTGCCTAAAGCATCAATATTTGGTTTAAATCACATAAGGGAAAGTTAAATGACAAACGTCCATATATTGCCAAATTCGATGATTTTAAGTTTAAAACAAAATACTAGATAACTTGCTAAAAGTTATCGACCGTAGCTTCGAGACGAGTTTCGTGTTATTTAGATCATTAAAAAGCATATAAAAATGACGTTTCCAATACAAATGATAAAAATAACAATTTCTTCAACAGTTTTTACTATAGAGTTTCTGATATTAAACTATATGCAATAAAAATTGGATTTCTCCCCTCATCAATCACTGTATTAACGAAGTACAAATAATTAAATCATCAAGCGGAGCTTCGTGTAATTAGATCATTAAAGAAGCATATGAAAATGACTTTTCTAATACAAATGATAAAAATAACAGTGTTTTCAATATAATTTTCTATAGAGTTCATGATTTTAAGCTTATACTACTTAAAGGAGATGTACACGTAAAACCAGCTTTAATCCGGCTAAAACGTCGATATATGCAATAAAAATTGGATTTCTCCCCTTATCAATATCTTACTCTGTCTTATACATATAGGTAAATCATCAAGCACAGCTTCATGGTTTCTAGATCATTAAGGAAGCATATGAAAATGACGTTTCCAATACAAATGATGAAAATATCTATGTGAAATCTATAGAGTTTACTATGGAGTTCATGATTTTAAGTTTTTATTATAAAGTCAAAATATTACTAAACTATATGGGTTTTTAGTACAAAACAGAAACAAAGAAAACGGGAAATATTGCCTAAAGCATAGAAACAAAGAAAACGGGAAATATTGCCTAAAGCATCAATATGACAGAAACAAAGAAAAACGAGAAACAAAGAAAACGGGAAATATTGCCTAAAGCATAGAAACAAAGAAAACGGGAAATATTGCCTAAAGCATCAATATGACAGAAACAAAGAAAAACGAGAAACAAAGAAAACGGGAAATATTGCCTAAAGCATAGAAACAAAAAAAACGGGAAATATTGCCTAAAGCATCAATATGACAGAAACAAAGAAAAACGAGAAACAAAGAAAACGGGAAATATTGCCTAAAGCATAGAAACAAAGAAAACAGAAAATATTGCCTAAAGCATCAATATGACAGAAACAAAGAAAAACGAGAAACAAAGAAAACGGGAAATATTGCCTAAAGCATAGAAACAAAGAAAACGGGAAATATTGCCTAAAGCATAGAAACATAGAAAACGGGAAATATTGCCTAAAGCATCAATATGACAGAAACAAAGAAAAACGAGAAACAAAGAAAACGGGAAATATTGCCTAAAGCATCAATATTTGGTTTAAATCACATAATGGAAAGTTAAATGACAAACGTCCAAATATTGCCAAATTCGATGATTTTAAGTTTAAAACAAAATACTAGATAACTTGCTAAAAGTTATCGACCGTAGCTTCGAGACGAGTTTCGTGTTATTTAGAAGCATATGAAAATGACGTTTCCAATACAAATGATGAAAATATCTATGTGAAATCTATAGAGTTTACTATGGAGTTCATGATTTTAAGTTTTTATTATAAAGTCAAAATAATACTAAACTATATGGGGTTTTAGTACAAAACAGAAACAAAGAAAACGGGAAATATTGCCTAAAGCATAGAAACAAAGAAAACGGGAAATATTGCCTAAAGCATCAATATGACAGAAACAAAGAAAAACGAGAAACAAAGAAAACGGGAAATATTGCCTAAAGCATCAATATTTGGTTTAAATCACATAAGGGAAAGTTAAATGACAAACGTCCATATATTGCCAAATTCGATGATTTTAAGTTTAAAACAAAATACTAGATAACTTGCTGAAAGTTATCGACCGTAGCTTCGAGACGAGTTTCGTGTTATTTAGATAATTAAAAAGCATATGAAAATGACGTTTCCAATACAAATGATAAAAATAACAATTTCTTCAACAGTTTTTACTATAGAGGTTCTGATATTAAACTATATGCAATAAAAATTGGATTTCTCCCCTCATCAATCACTGTATTAACGAAGTACAAATAATTAAATCATCAAGCGGAGCTTCGTGTAATTAGATCATTAAAGAAGCATATGAAAATGACTTTTCTAATACAAATGATAAAAATAACAGTTTTCAATATTATTTTCTATAGAGTTCATGATTTTAAGCTTATACTACTTAAAGGAGATGTACACGTAAAACCAGCTTTAATCCGGCTAAAACGTCGATATATGCAATAAAAATTGGATTTCTCCCCTTATCAATATCTTACTCTCTGTCTTATACATATAGGTAAATCATCAAGCACAGCTTCATGGTTTCTAGATCATTAAGGAAGCATATGAAAATGACGTTTCCAATACAAATGATGAAAATATCTATGTGAAATCTATAGAGTTTACTATGGAGTTCATGATTTTAAGTTTTTATTATAAAGTCAAAATATTACTAAACTATATGGTTTCTGTTTTTAGTACAAAACAGAAACAAAGAAAACGGGAAATATTGCCTAAAGCATAGAAACAAAGAAAACGGGAAATATTGCCTAAAAGCATCAATATGACAGAAACAAAGTAAAACGAGAAACAAAGAAAACGGGAAATATTGCCTAAAGCATAGAAACAAAGAAAACGGGAATTATTGCCTAAAGCATCAATATGACAGAAACAAAGAAAAACGAGAAACAAAGAAAACGGGAAATATTGCCTAAAGCATAGAAACAAAGAAAACGGGAAATATTGCCTAAAGCATCAATATTTGGTTTAAATCACATAAGGGAAAGTTAAATGACAAACGTCCATATATTGCCAAATTCGATGATTTTAAGTTTAAAACAAAATACTAGATAACTTGCTAAAAGTTATCGACCGTAGCTTCGAGACGAGTTTCGTGTTATTTAGATCATTAAAAAGCATATAAAAATGACGTTTCCAATACAAATGATAAAAATAACAATTTCTTCAACAGTTTTTACTATAGAGTTTCTGATATTAAACTATATGCAATAAAAATTGGATTTCTCCCCTCATCAATCACTGTATTAACGAAGTACAAATAATTAAATCATCAAGCGGAGCTTCGTGTAATTAGATCATTAAAGAAGCATATGAAAATGACTTTTCTAATACAAATGATAAAAATAACAGTGTTTTCAATATAATTTTCTATAGAGTTCATGATTTTAAGCTTATACTACTTAAAGGAGATGTACACGTAAAACCAGCTTTAATCCGGCTAAAACGTCGATATATGCAATAAAAATTGGATTTCTCCCCTTATCAATATCTTACTCTGTCTTATACATATAGGTAAATCATCAAGCACAGCTTCATGGTTTCTAGATCATTAAGGAAGCATATGAAAATGACGTTTCCAATACAAATGATGAAAATATCTATGTGAAATCTATAGAGTTTACTATGGAGTTCATGATTTTAAGTTTTTATTATAAAGTCAAAATATTACTAAACTATATGGGTTTTTAGTACAAAACAGAAACAAAGAAAACGGGAAATATTGCCTAAAGCATAGAAACAAAGAAAACGGGAAATATTGCCTAAAGCATCAATATGACAGAAACAAAGAAAAACGAGAAACAAAGAAAACGGGAAATATTGCCTAAAGCATAGAAACAAAGAAAACGGGAAATATTGCCTAAAGCATCAATATGACAGAAACAAAGAAAAACGAGAAACAAAGAAAACGGGAAATATTGCCTAAAGCATAGAAACAAAAAAAACGGGAAATATTGCCTAAAGCATCAATATGACAGAAACAAAGAAAAACGAGAAACAAAGAAAACGGGAAATATTGCCTAAAGCATAGAAACAAAGAAAACGGAAAATATTGCCTAAAGCATCAATATGACAGAAACAAAGAAAAACGAGAAACAAAGAAAACGGGAAATATTGCCTAAAGCATAGAAACAAAGAAAACGGGAAATATTGCCTAAAGCATAGAAACATAGAAAACGGGAAATATTGCCTAAAGCATCAATATGACAGAAACAAAGAAAAACGAGAAACAAAGAAAACGGGAAATATTGCCTAAAGCATCAATATTTGGTTTAAATCACATAATGGAAAGTTAAATGACAAACGTCCAAATATTGCCAAATTCGATGATTTTAAGTTTAAAACAAAATACTAGATAACTTGCTAAAAGTTATCGACCGTAGCTTCGAGACGAGTTTCGTGTTATTTAGAAGCATATGAAAATGACGTTTCCAATACAAATGATGAAAATATCTATGTGAAATCTATAGAGTTTACTATGGAGTTCATGATTTTAAGTTTTTATTATAAAGTCAAAATAATACTAAACTATATGGGGTTTTAGTACAAAACAGAAACAAAGAAAACGGGAAATATTGCCTAAAGCATAGAAACAAAGAAAACGGGAAATATTGCCTAAAGCATCAATATGACAGAAACAAAGAAAAACGAGAAACAAAGAAAACGGGAAATATTGCCTAAAGCATCAATATTTGGTTTAAATCACATAAGGGAAAGTTAAATGACAAACGTCCAAATATTGCCAAATTCGATGATTTGAAGTTTAAAACAAAATACTAGATAACTTGCTAAAAGTTATCGACCGTAGCTTCGAGACGAGTTTCGTGTTATTTAGATAATTAAAAAGCATATGAAAATGACGTTTCCAATACAAATGATAAAAATAACAATTTCTTCAACAGTTTTTACTATAGAGTTTCTGATATTAAACTATATGCAATAAAAATTGGATTTCTCCCCTCATCAATCACTGTATTAACGAAGTACAAATAATTAAATCATCAAGCGGAGCTTCGTGTAATTAGATCATTAAAGAAGCATATGAAAATGACTTTTCTAATACAAATGATAAAAATAACAGTGTTTTCAATATAATTTTCTATAGAGTTCATGATTTTAAGCTTATACTACTTAAAGGAGATGTACACGTAAAACCAGCTTTAATCCGGCTAAAACGTCGATATATGCAATAAAAATTGGATTTCTCCCCTTATCAATATCTTACTCTCTGTCTTATACATATAGGTAAATCATCAAGCACAGCTTCATGGTTTCTAGATCATTAAGGAAGCATATGAAAATGACGTTTCCAATACAAATGATGAAAATATCTATGTGAAATCTATAGAGTTTACTATGGAGTTCATGATTTTAAGTTTTTATTATAAAGTCAAAATATTACTAAACTATATGGGGTTTTAGTACAAAACAGAAACAAAGAAAACGGGAAATATTGCCTAAAACATAGAAACAAAGAAAACGGGAAATATTGCCTAAAGCATCAATATGACAGAAACAAAGAAAAACGAGAAACAAAGAAAACGGGAAATATTACCTAAAGCATAGAAACAAAGAAAACGGGAAATATTGCCTAAAGCATCAATATGACAGAAACAAAGAAAAACGAGAAACAAAGAAAACGGGAAATATTGCCTAAAGCATAGAAACAAAGAAAACGGGAAATATTGCCTAAAGCATCAATATTTGGTGTAAATCACATAAGGGAAAGTTAAATGACAAACGTCCAAATATTGCCAAATTCGATGATTTTAAGTTTAAAACAAAATACTAGATAACTTGCTAAAAGTTATCGACCGTAGCTTCGAGACGAGTTTCGTGTTATTTAGATAATTAAAAAGCATATGAAAATGACGTTTCCAATACAAATGATAAAAATAACAATTTCTTCAACAGTTTTTACTATAGAGTTTCTGATATTAAACTATATGCAATAAAAATTGGATTTCTCCCCTCATCAATCACTGTATTAACGAAGTACAAATAATTAAATCATCAAGCGGAGCTTCGTGTAATTAGATCATTAAAGAAGCATATGAATATGACTTTTCTAATACAAATGATAAAAATAACAGTGTTTTCAATATAATTTTCTATAGAGTTCATGATTTTAAGCTTATACTACTTAAAGGAGATGTACACGTAAAACCAGCTTTAATCCGGCTAAAACGTCGATATATGCAATAAAAATTGGATTTCTCCCCTTATCAATATCTTACTCTCTGTCTTATACATATAGGTAAATCATCAAGCACAGCTTCATGGTTTCTAGATCATTAAGGAAGCATATGAAAATGACGTTTCCAATACAAATGATGAAAATATCTATGTGAAATCTATAGAGTTTACTATGGAGTTCATGATTTTAAGTTTTTATTATAAAGTCAAAATATTACTAAACTATATGGGGTTTTAGTACAAAACAGAAACAAAGAAAACGGGAAATATTGCCTAAAACATAGAAACAAAGAAAACGGGAAATATTGCCTAAAGCATCAATATGACAGAAACAAAGAAAAACGAGAAACAAAGAAAACGGGAAATATTGCCTAAAGCATAGAAACAAAGAAAACGGGAAATATTGCCTAAAGCATCAATATGACAGAAACAAAGAAAAACGAGAAACAAAGAAAACGGGAAATATTGCCTAAAGCATAGAAACAAAGAAAACGGGAAATATTGCCTAAAGCATCAATATTTGGTGTAAATCACATAAGGGAAAGTTAAATGACAAACGTCCAAATATTGCCAAATTCGATGATTTTAAGTTTAAAACAAAATACTAGATAACTTGCTAAAAGTTATCGACCGTAGCTTCGAGACGAGTTTCGTGTTATTTAGATAATTAAAAAGCATATGAAAATGACGTTTCCAATACAAATGATAAAAATAACAATTTCTTCAACAGTTTTTACTATAGAGTTTCTGATATTAAACTATATGCAATAAAAATTGGATTTCTCCCCTCATCAATCACTGTATTAACGAAGTACAAATAATTAAATCATCAAGCGGAGCTTCGTGTAATTAGATCATTAAAGAAGCATATGAAAATGACTTTTCTAATACAAATGATAAAAATAACAGTGTTTTCAATATAATTTTCTATAGAGTTCATGATTTTAAGCTTATACTACTTAAAGGAGATGTACACGTAAAACCAGCTTTAATCCGGCTAAAACGTCGATATATGCAATAAAAATTGGATTTCTCCCCTTATCAATATCTTACTCTCTGTCTTATACATATAGGTAAATCATCAAGCACAGCTTCATGGTTTCTAGATCATTAAGGAAGCATATGAAAATGACGTTTCCAATACAAATGATGAAAATATCTATGTGAAATCTATAGAGTTTACTATGGAGTTCATGATTTTAAGTTTTTATTATAAAGTCAAAATATTACTAAACTATATGGGGTTTTAGTACAAAACAGAAACAAAGAAAACGGGAAATATTGCCTAAAACATAGAAACAAAGAAAACGGGAAATATTGCCTAAAGCATCAATATGACAGAAACAAAGAAAAACGAGAAACAAAGAAAACGGGAAATATTGCCTAAAGCATAGAAACAAAGAAAACGGGAAATATTGCCTAAAGCATCAATATGACAGAAACAAAGAAAAACGAGAAACAAAGAAAACGGGAAATATTGCCTAAAGCATAGAAACAAAGAAAACGGGAAATATTGCCTAAAGCATCAATATGACAGAAACAAAGAAAAACGAGAAACAAAGAAAACGGGAAATATTGCCTAAAGCATAGAAACAAAGAAAACGGAAAATATTGCCTAAAGCATCAATATGACAGAAACAAAGAAAAACGAGAAACAAAGAAAACGGGAAATATTGCCTAAAGCATAGAAACAAAGAAAACGGGAAATATTGCCTAAAGCATAGAAACATAGAAAACGGGAAATATTGCCTAAAGCATCAATATGACAGAAACAAAGAAAAACGAGAAACAAAGAAAACGGGAAATATTGCCTAAAGCATCAATATTTGGTTTAAATCACATAATGGAAAGTTAAATGACAAACGTCCAAATATTGCCAAATTCGATGATTTTAAGTTTAAAACAAAATACTAGATAACTTGCTAAAAGTTATCGACCGTAGCTTCGAGACGAGTTTCGTGTTATTTAGAAGCATATGAAAATGACGTTTCCAATACAAATGATGAAAATATCTATGTGAAATCTATAGAGTTTACTATGGAGTTCATGATTTTAAGTTTTTATTATAAAGTCAAAATAATACTAAACTATATGGGGTTTTAGTACAAAACAGAAACAAAGAAAACGGGAAATATTGCCTAAAGCATAGAAACAAAGAAAACGGGAAATATTGCCTAAAGCATCAATATGACAGAAACAAAGAAAAACGAGAAACAAAGAAAACGGGAAATATTGCCTAAAGCATCAATATTTGGTTTAAATCACATAAGGGAAAGTTAAATGACAAACGTCCAAATATTGCCAAATTCGATGATTTGAAGTTTAAAACAAAATACTAGATAACTTGCTAAAAGTTATCGACCGTAGCTTCGAGACGAGTTTCGTGTTATTTAGATAATTAAAAAGCATATGAAAATGACGTTTCCAATACAAATGATAAAAATAACAATTTCTTCAACAGTTTTTACTATAGAGTTTCTGATATTAAACTATATGCAATAAAAATTGGATTTCTCCCCTCATCAATCACTGTATTAACGAAGTACAAATAATTAAATCATCAAGCGGAGCTTCGTGTAATTAGATCATTAAAGAAGCATATGAAAATGACTTTTCTAATACAAATGATAAAAATAACAGTGTTTTCAATATAATTTTCTATAGAGTTCATGATTTTAAGCTTATACTACTTAAAGGAGATGTACACGTAAAACCAGCTTTAATCCGGCTAAAACGTCGATATATGCAATAAAAATTGGATTTCTCCCCTTATCAATATCTTACTCTCTGTCTTATACATATAGGTAAATCATCAAGCACAGCTTCATGGTTTCTAGATCATTAAGGAAGCATATGAAAATGACGTTTCCAATACAAATGATGAAAATATCTATGTGAAATCTATAGAGTTTACTATGGAGTTCATGATTTTAAGTTTTTATTATAAAGTCAAAATATTACTAAACTATATGGGGTTTTAGTACAAAACAGAAACAAAGAAAACGGGAAATATTGCCTAAAACATAGAAACAAAGAAAACGGGAAATATTGCCTAAAGCATCAATATGACAGAAACAAAGAAAAACGAGAAACAAAGAAAACGGGAAATATTGCCTAAAGCATAGAAACAAAGAAAACGGGAAATATTGCCTAAAGCATCAATATGACAGAAACAAAGAAAAACGAGAAACAAAGAAAACGGGAAATATTGCCTAAAGCATAGAAACAAAGAAAACGGGAAATATTGCCTAAAGCATCAATATTTGGTGTAAATCACATAAGGGAAAGTTAAATGACAAACGTCCAAATATTGCCAAATTCGATGATTTTAAGTTTAAAACAAAATACTAGATAACTTGCTAAAAGTTATCGACCGTAGCTTCGAGACGAGTTTCGTGTTATTTAGATAATTAAAAAGCATATGAAAATGACGTTTCCAATACAAATGATAAAAATAACAATTTCTTCAACAGTTTTTACTATAGAGTTTCTGATATTAAACTATATGCAATAAAAATTGGATTTCTCCCCTCATCAATCACTGTATTAACGAAGTACAAATAATTAAATCATCAAGCGGAGCTTCGTGTAATTAGATCATTAAAGAAGCATATGAAAATGACTTTTCTAATACAAATGATAAAAATAACAGTGTTTTCAATATAATTTTCTATAGAGTTCATGATTTTAAGCTTATACTACTTAAAGGAGATGTACACGTAAAACCAGCTTTAATCCGGCTAAAACGTCGATATATGCAATAAAAATTGGATTTCTCCCCTTATCAATATCTTACTCTCTGTCTTATACATATAGGTAAATCATCAAGCACAGCTTCATGGTTTCTAGATCATTAAGGAAGCATATGAAAATGACGTTTCCAATACAAATGATGAAAATATCTATGTGAAATCTATAGAGTTTACTATGGAGTTCATGATTTTAAGTTTTTATTATAAAGTCAAAATATTACTAAACTATATGGGGTTTTAGTACAAAACAGAAACAAAGAAAACGGGAAATATTGCCTAAAACATAGAAACAAAGAAAACGGGAAATATTGCCTAAAGCATCAATATGACAGAAACAAAGAAAAACGAGAAACAAAGAAAACGGGAAATATTGCCTAAAGCATAGAAACAAAGAAAACGGGAAATATTGCCTAAAGCATCAATATGACAGAAACAAAGAAAAACGAGAAACAAAGAAAACGGGAAATATTGCCTAAAGCATAGAAACAAAGAAAACGGGAAATATTGCCTAAAGCATCAATATGACAGAAACAAAGAAAAACGAGAAACAAAGAAAACGGGAAATATTGCCTAAAGCATAGAAACAAAGAAAACGGAAAATATTGCCTAAAGCATCAATATGACAGAAACAAAGAAAAACGAGAAACAAAGAAAACGGGAAATATTGCCTAAAGCATAGAAACAAAGAAAACGGGAAATATTGCCTAAAGCATAGAAACATAGAAAACGGGAAATATTGCCTAAAGCATCAATATGACAGAAACAAAGAAAAACGAGAAACAAAGAAAACGGGAAATATTGCCTAAAGCATCAATATTTGGTTTAAATCACATAATGGAAAGTTAAATGACAAACGTCCAAATATTGCCAAATTCGATGATTTTAAGTTTAAAACAAAATACTAGATAACTTGCTAAAAGTTATCGACCGTAGCTTCGAGACGAGTTTCGTGTTATTTAGAAGCATATGAAAATGACGTTTCCAATACAAATGATGAAAATATCTATGTGAAATCTATAGAGTTTACTATGGAGTTCATGATTTTAAGTTTTTATTATAAAGTCAAAATAATACTAAACTATATGGGGTTTTAGTACAAAACAGAAACAAAGAAAACGGGAAATATTGCCTAAAGCATAGAAACAAAGAAAACGGGAAATATTGCCTAAAGCATCAATATGACAGAAACAAAGAAAAACGAGAAACAAAGAAAACGGGAAATATTGCCTAAAGCATCAATATTTGGTTTAAATCACATAAGGGAAAGTTAAATGACAAACGTCCAAATATTGCCAAATTCGATGATTTGAAGTTTAAAACAAAATACTAGATAACTTGCTAAAAGTTATCGACCGTAGCTTCGAGACGAGTTTCGTGTTATTTAGATAATTAAAAAGCATATGAAAATGACGTTTCCAATACAAATGATAAAAATAACAATTTCTTCAACAGTTTTTACTATAGAGTTTCTGATATTAAACTATATGCAATAAAAATTGGATTTCTCCCCTCATCAATCACTGTATTAACGAAGTACAAATAATTAAATCATCAAGCGGAGCTTCGTGTAATTAGATCATTAAAGAAGCATATGAAAATGACTTTTCTAATACAAATGATAAAAATAACAGTGTTTTCAATATAATTTTCTATAGAGTTCATGATTTTAAGCTTATACTACTTAAAGGAGATGTACACGTAAAACCAGCTTTAATCCGGCTAAAACGTCGATATATGCAATAAAAATTGGATTTCTCCCCTTATCAATATCTTACTCTCTGTCTTATACATATAGGTAAATCATCAAGCACAGCTTCATGGTTTCTAGATCATTAAGGAAGCATATGAAAATGACGTTTCCAATACAAATGATGAAAATATCTATGTGAAATCTATAGAGTTTACTATGGAGTTCATGATTTTAAGTTTTTATTATAAAGTCAAAATATTACTAAACTATATGGGGTTTTAGTACAAAACAGAAACAAAGAAAACGGGAAATATTGCCTAAAACATAGAAACAAAGAAAACGGGAAATATTGCCTAAAGCATCAATATGACAGAAACAAAGAAAAACGAGAAACAAAGAAAACGGGAAATATTGCCTAAAGCATAGAAACAAAGAAAACGGGAAATATTGCCTAAAGCATCAATATGACAGAAACAAAGAAAAACGAGAAACAAAGAAAACGGGAAATATTGCCTAAAGCATAGAAACAAAGAAAACGGGAAATATTGCCTAAAGCATCAATATTTGGTGTAAATCACATAAGGGAAAGTGAAATGACAAACGTCCAAATATTGCCAAATTCGATGATTTTAAGTTTAAAACAAAATACTAGATAACTTGCTAAAAGTTATCGACCGTAGCTTCGAGACGAGTTTCGTGTTATTTAGATAATTAAAAAGCATATGAAAATGACGTTTCCAATACAAATGATAAAAATAACAATTTCTTCAACAGTTTTTACTATAGAGTTTCTGATATTAAACTATATGCAATAAAAATTGGATTTCTCCCCTCATCAATCACTGTATTAACGAAGTACAAATAATTAAATCATCAAGCGGAGCTTCGTGTAATTAGATCATTAAAGAAGCATATGAAAATGACTTTTCTAATACAAATGATAAAAATAACAGTGTTTTCAATATAATTTTCTATAGAGTTCATGATTTTAAGCTTATACTACTTAAAGGAGATGTACACGTAAAACCAGCTTTAATCCGGCTAAAACGTCGATATATGCAATAAAAATTGGATTTCTCCCCTTATCAATATCTTACTCTCTGTCTTATACATATAGGTAAATCATCAAGCACAGCTTCATGGTTTCTAGATCATTAAGGAAGCATATGAAAATGACGTTTCCAATACAAATGATGAAAATATCTATGTGAAATCTATAGAGTTTACTATGGAGTTCATGATTTTAAGTTTTTATTATAAAGTCAAAATATTACTAAACTATATGGGGTTTTAGTACAAAACAGAAACAAAGAAAACGGGAAATATTGCCTAAAACATAGAAACAAAGAAAACGGGAAATATTGCCTAAAGCATCAATATGACAGAAACAAAGAAAAACGAGAAACAAAGAAAACGGGAAATATTGCCTAAAGCATAGAAACAAAGAAAACGGGAAATATTGCCTAAAGCATCAATATGACAGAAACAAAGAAAAACGAGAAACAAAGAAAACGGGAAATATTGCCTAAAGCATAGAAACAAAGAAAACGGGAAATATTGCCTAAAGCATCAATATTTGGTGTAAATCACATAAGGGAAAGTTAAATGACAAACGTCCAAATATTGCCAAATTCGATGATTTTAAGTTTAAAACAAAATACTAGATAACTTGCTAAAAGTTATCGACCGTAGCTTCGAGACGAGTTTCGTGTTATTTAGATTATTAAAAAGCATATGAAAATGACGTTTCCAATACAAATGATAAAAATAACAATTTCTTCAACAGTTTTTACTATAGAGTTTCTGATATTAAACTATATGCAATAAAAATTGGATTTCTCCCCTCATCAATCACTGTATTAACGAAGTACAAATAATTAAATCATCAAGCGGAGCTTCGTGTAATTAGATCATTAAAGAAGCATATGAAAATGACTTTTCTAATACAAATGATAAAAATAACAGTGTTTTCAATATAATTTTCTATAGAGTTCATGATTTTAAGCTTATACTACTTAAAGGAGATGTACACGTAAAACCAGCTTTAATCCGGCTAAAACGTCGATATATGCAATAAAAATTGGATTTCTCCCCTTATCAATATCTTACTCTCTGTCTTATACATATAGGTAAATCATCAAGCACAGCTTCATGGTTTCTAGATCATTAAGGAAGCATATGAAAATGACGTTTCCAATACAAATGATGAAAATATCTATGTGAAATCTATAGAGTTTACTATGGAGTTCATGATTTTAAGTTTTTATTATAAAGTCAAAATATTACTAAACTATATGGGGTTTTAGTACAAAACAGAAACAAAGAAAACGGGAAATATTGCCTAAAGCATAGAAACAAAGAAAACGGGAAATATTGCCTAAAGCATCAATATGACAGAAACAAAGAAAAACGAGAAACAAAGAAAACGGGAAATATTGCCTAAAGCATCAATATTTGGTTTAAATCACATAAGGGAAAGTTAAATGACAAACGTCCAAATATTGCCAAATTCGATGATTTTAAGTTTAAAACAAAATACTAGATAACTTGCTAAAAGTTATCGACCGTAGCTTCGAGACGAGTTTCGTGTTATTTAGATAATTAAAAAGCATATGAAAATGACGTTTCCAATACAAATGATAAAAATAACAATTTCTCCAACAGTTTTTCTATAGAGTTTCTGATATTAAACTATCAGAGCCGCGATCCGCTCCGAGGACATTATCAGGTGGGGAGTTTGACTGGGGCGGTACATCTGTCAAATGGCCTTAGGACACGCAGGTGTCCTAAGGCCAGCTCAGCGTGGACAGAAACCTCGCGTAGAGCAAAAGGGCAAATGCTGGCTTGATCCTGATTTTCAGAACGAATACGGACTGCGAAAGCAAGACCTATCGATCCTTTTGACTTTAGGAGTTTTAAGCAAGAGGTGTCAGAAAAGTTACCACAGGGATAACTGGCATGTGGCGGCCAAGCGTTCATAGCGACGTCGCTTTTTGATCCTTCGATGTCGGCTCTTCCTATCATTGTGAAGCAGAATTCACCAAGCGTTGGATTGTTCACCCACCAATAGGGAACGTGAGCTGGGTTTAGACCGTCGTGAGATAGGTTAGTTTTACCCTACTGTTAAATTGTGTCGTTGCGACAGCAGTCCTGCTCAGTACGAGAGGAACGGCAGGTCCGGACAAATGGTTCCGTTCTTGGTCGATCGGCCAGTGGAGCGAGGCTACGTCCGTGGGATTATGCCTGAAAGCCTCTAAGGCAGAATCCCGGCTGGAGATTCGATCCTTCGTTATCGAGCGGAGCATCGTGTTATTTTGATCATTAAAAAGCATAAAAAAATGACGTTTCCAATATAAATGATAAAATATACTTTGATTTCAATAGAATTTCGTGTAGAGTTCATGATTATAAGGTAATATTACTTACAGGAGCTGTACATGTAAAACAGCTCTAGTACGGCTGAAACGTCGATATATGCAATAAAAATTGGATTTCTCCCCTCATCAATCACTGTATTAACGAAGTACAAATAATTAAATCATCAAGCGGAGCTTCGTGTAATTAGATCATTAAAGAAGCATATGAAAATGACTTTTCTAATACAAATGATAAAAATAACAGTGTTTTCAATATAATTTTCTATAGAGTTCATGATTTTAAGCTTATACTACTTAAAGGAGATGTACACGTAAAACCAGCTTTAATCCGGCTAAAACGTCGATATATGCAATAAAAATTGGATTTCTCTCCTTATCAATATCTTACTCTCTGTCTTAACGAAATACATATAGGTAAATCATCAAGCACAGCTTCATGGTTTCTAGATCATTAAGGAAGCATATGAAAATGACGTTTCCAATACAAATGATGAAAATATCTATATGAAATCTGTAGAGTTTACTATGGAGTTCATGATTTTAAGTTTTTATTATAAAGTCAAAATATTACTAAATTATATGGGTTTTTAGTACAAAACAGAAACAAAGAAAACGGGAAATATTGCCTAAAGCATAGAAACAAAGAAAACGGGAAATATTGCCTAAAGCATCAAAATTTGGTTTAAATCACATAAGGGAAAGTTAAATGACAAACATCCAAATTGCCAAATTCAAATTAGAAACAAAGAAAACGGGAAATATTGCCTAAAGCATCAATATGACAGAAACAAAGAAAAACGAGAAACAAAGAAAACGGGAAATATTGCCTAAAGCATAGAAACAAAGAAAACGGGAAATGCCTAAAGCATCAATATTTGGTTTAAATCACATAAGGGAAAGTTAAATGACAAACGTCCATATATTGCCAAATTCGATGATTTTAAGTTTAAAACAAAATACTAGATAACTTGCTGAAAGTTATCGACCGTAGCTTCGAGACGAGTTTCGTGTTATTTAGATAATTAAAAAGCATATGAAAATGACGTTTCCAATACAAATGATAAAAATAACAATTTCTTCAACAGTTTTTACTATAGAGGTTCTGATATTAAACTATATGCAATAAAAATTGGATTTCTCCCCTCATCAATCACTGTATTAACGAAGTACAAATAATTAAATCATCAAGCGGAGCTTCGTGTAATTAGATCATTAAAGAAGCATATGAAAATGACTTTTCTAATACAAATGATAAAAATAACAGTTTTCAATATTATTTTCTATAGAGTTCATGATTTTAAGCTTATACTACTTAAAGGAGATGTACACGTAAAACCAGCTTTAATCCGGCTAAAACGTCGATATATGCAATAAAAATTGGATTTCTCCCCTTATCAATATCTTACTCTCTGTCTTATACATATAGGTAAATCATCAAGCACACCTTCATGGTTTCTAGATCATTAAGGAAGCATATGAAAATGACGTTTCCAATACAAATGATGAAAATATCTATGTGAAATCTATAGAGTTTACTATGGAGTTCATGATTTTAAGTTTTTATTATAAAGTCAAAATATTACTAAACTATATGGGTTTTTAGTACAAAACAGAAACAAAGAAAACGGGAAATATTGCCTAAAGCATAGAAACAAAGAAAACGGGAAATATTGCCTAAAGCATCAATATGACAGAAACAAAGAAAAACGAGAAACAAAGAAAACGGGAAATATTGCCTAAAGCATAGAAACAAAGAAAACGGGAAATATTGCCTAAAGCATCAATATGACAAACAAAGAAAAACGAGAAACAAAGAAAACGGGAAATATTGCCTAAAGCATAGAAACAAAGAAAACGGGAAATATTGCCTAAAGCATCAATATTTGGTTTAAATCACATAAGGGAAAGTTAAATGACAAACGTCCAAATATTGCCAAATTCGATGATTTTAAGTTTAAAACAAAATACTAGATAACTTGCTAAAAGTTATCGACCGTAGCTTCGAGACGAGTTTCGTGTTATTTAGATAATTAAAAAGCATATGAAAATGACGTTTCCAATACAAATGATAAAAATAACAATTTCTTCAACAGTTTTTGCAATATGCAATAAAAATTGGATTTCTCTCCTTATCAATATCTTACTCTCTGTCTTTTACATATAGGCAAATCATCAAGCACAGCTTCATGGTTTCTAGATCATTAAGGAAGCATATGAAAATGACGTTTCCAATACAAATGATGAAAATATCTATGTCAAATCTATAGAGTTTACTATGGAGTTCATGATTTTAAGTTTTTATTATAAAGTCAAAATATTACTAAACTATATGGGTTTTTAGTACAAAACAGAAACAAAGAAAACGGGAAATACTGCCTAAAGCATAGAAACAAAGAAAACAGGAAATATTGCGTAAAGCATCAATATGACAGAAACAAAGAAAAACGAGAAACAAAGAAAACGGGAAATATTGCCTAAAGCATAGAAACAAAGAAAACGGGAAATATTGCCTAAAGCATCAATATGACAGAAACAAAGAAAAACGAGAAACAAAGAAAACGGGAAATATTGCCTAAAGCATAGAAACAAAGAAAACGGGAAATATTGCCTAAAGCATCAATATTTGGTGTAAATCACATAAGGGAAAGTTAAATGACAAACGTCCAAATATTGCCAAATTCGATGATTTTAAGTTTAAAACAAAATACTAGATAACTTGCTAAAAGTTATCGACCGTAGCTTCGAGACGAGTTTCGTGTTATTTAGATAATTAAAAAGCATATGAAAATGACGTTTCCAATACAAATGATAAAAATAACAATTTCTTCAACAGTTTTAACAATAGAGTTTCTGATATTAAACTGTATGCAATAAAAATTGGATTTCTCCCCTCATCAATCACTGTATTAACGAAGTACAAATAATTAAATCATCAAGCGGAGCTTCGTGTAATTAGATCATTAAAGAAGCATATGAAAATGACTTTTCTAATACAAATGATAAAAATAACAGTGTTTTCAATATAATTATCTATAGAGTTCATGATTTTAAGCTTATACTACTTAAAGGAGATGTACACGTAAAACCAGCTTTAATCCTGCTAAAACGTCGATATATGCAATAAAAATTGGATTTCTCCCCTTATCAATATCGTACTCTCTGTCTTATACATATAGGTAAATCATCAAGCACAGCTTCATGGTTTCTAGATCATTAAGGAAGCATATGAAAATGACGTTTCCAATACAAATGATGAAAATATCTATGTGAAATCTATAGAGTTTACTATGGAGTTCATGATTTTAAGTTTTTATTATAAAGTCAAAATATTACTAAACTATATGGGGTTTTAGTACAAAACAGAAACAAAGAAAACGGGAAATATTGCCTAAAGCATAGAAACAAAGAAAACGGGAAATATTGCCTAAAGCATCAATATGACAGAAACAAAGTAAAACGAGAAACAAAGAAAACGGGAAATATTGCCTAAAGCATAGAAACATAGAAAACGGGAAATATTGCCTAAAGCATCAATATGACAGAAACAAAGAAAAATGAGAAACAAAGAAAACGGGAAATATTGCCTAAAGCATCAATATTTGGTTTAAATCACATAAGGGAAAGTTAAATGACAAACGTCCAAATATTGCCAAATTCGATGATTTTAAGTTTAAAACAAAATACTAGATAACTTGCTAAAAGTTATCGACCGTAGCTTCGAGACGAGTTTCGTGTTATTTAGATAATTAAAAAGCATATGAAAATGACGTTTCCAATACAAATGATAAAAATAACAATTTCTTCAACAGTTTTTACTATAGAGTTTCTGATATTAAACTATATGCAATAAAAATTGGATTTCTCCCCTCATCAATCACTGTATTAACGAAGTACAAATAATTAAATCATCAAGCGGAGCTTCGTGTAATTAGATCATTAAAGAAGCATATGAAAATGACTTTTCTAATACAAATGATAAAAATAACAGTGTTTTCAATATAATTTTCTATAGAGTTCATGATTTTAAGCTTATACTACTTAAAGGAGATGTACACGTAAAACCAGCTTTAATCCGGCTAAAACGTCGATATATGCAATAAAAATTGGATTTCTCCCCTTATCAATATCTTACTCTCTGTCTTATACATATAGGTAAATCATCAAGCACAGCTTCATGGTTTCTAGATCATTAAGGAAGCATATGAAAATGACGTTTCCAATACAAATGATGAAAATATCTATGTGAAATCTATAGAGTTTACTATGGAGTTCATGATTTTAAGTTTTTATTATAAAGTCAAAATATTACTAAACTATATGGGGTTTTAGTACAAAACAGAAACAAAGAAAACGGGAAATATTGCCTAAAGCATAGAAACAAAGAAAACGGGAAATATTGCCTAAAGCATCAATATGACAGAAACAAAGAAAAACGAGAAACAAAGAAAACGGGAAATATTGCCTAAAGCATCAATATTTGGTTTAAATCACATAAGGGAAAGTTAAATGACAAACGTCCAAATATTGCCAAATTCGATGATTTGAAGTTTAAAACAAAATACTAGATAACTTGCTAAAAGTTATCGACCGTAGCTTCGAGACGAGTTTCGTGTTATTTAGATAATTAAAAAGCATATGAAAATGACGTTTCCAATACAAATGATAAAAATAACAATTTCTCCAACAGTTTTTCTATAGAGTTTCTGATATTAAACTATATGCAATAAAAATTGGATTTCTCCCCTCATCAATCACTGTATTAACGAAGTACAAATAATTAAATCATCAAGCGGAGCTTCGTGTAATTAGATCATTAAAGAAGCATATGAAAATGACTTTTCTAATACAAATGATAAAAATAACAGTGTTTTCAATATAATTTTCTATAGAGTTCATGATTTTAAGCTTATACTACTTAAAGGAGATGTACACATAAAACCAGCTTTAATCCGGCTAAAACGTCGATATATGCAATAAAAATTGGATTTCTCCCCTTATCAATATCTTACTCTCTGTCTTATACATATAGGTAAATCATCAAGCACAGCTTCATGGTTTCTAGATCATTAAGGAAGCATATGAAAATGACTTTTCCAATACAAATGATGAAAATATCTATGTGAAATCTATAGAGTTTACTATGGAGTTCATGATTTTAAGTTTTTATTATAAAGTCAAAATATTACTAAACTATATGGGGTTTTAGTACAAAACAGAAACAAAGAAAACGGGAAATATTGCCTAAAGCATAGAAACAAAGAAAACGGGAAATATTGCCTAAAGCATCAATATGACAGAAACAAAGAAAAACGAGAAACAAAGAAAACGGGAAATATTGCCTAAAGCATCAATATGACAGAAACAAAGAAAAACGAGAAACAAAGAAAACGGGAAATATTGCCTAAAGCATAGAAACAAAGAAAACGGGAAATATTGCCTAAAGCATCAATATTTGGTTTAAATCACATAAGGGAAAGGTAAATGACAAACGTCCATATATTGCCAAATTCGATGATTTTAAGTTTAAAACAAAATACTAGATAACTTGCTAAAAGTTATCGACCGTAGCTTCGAGACGAGTTTCGTGTTATTTAGATAATTAAAAAGCATATGAAAATGACGTTTCCAATACAAATGATAAAAATAACAATTTCTTCAACAGTTTTTGCAATATGCAATAAAAATTGGATTTCTCTCCTTATCAATATCTTACTCTCTGTCTTTTACATATAGGCAAATCATCAAGCACAGCTTCATGGTTTCTAGATCATTAAGGAAGCATATGAAAATGACGTTTCCAATACAAATGATGAAAATATCTATGTCAAATCTATAGAGTTTACTATGGAGTTCATGATTTTAAGTTTTTATTATAAAGTCAAAATATTACTAAACTATATGGGTTTTTAGTACAAAACAGAAACAAAGAAAACGGGAAATACTGCCTAAAGCATAGAAACAAAGAAAACAGGAAATATTGCGTAAAGCATCAATATGACAGAAACAAAGAAAAACGAGAAACAAAGAAAACGGGAAATATTGCCTAAAGCATAGAAACAAAGAAAACGGGAAATATTGCCTAAAGCATCAATATGACAGAAACAAAGAAAAACGAGAAACAAAGAAAACGGGAAATATTGCCTAAAGCATAGAAACAAAGAAAACGGGAAATATTGCCTAAAGCATCAATATTTGGTGTAAATCACATAAGGGAAAGTTAAATGACAAACGTCCAAATATTGCCAAATTCGATGATTTTAAGTTTAAAACAAAATACTAGATAACTTGCTAAAAGTTATCGACCGTAGCTTCGAGACGAGTTTCGTGTTATTTAGATAATTAAAAAGCATATGAAAATGACGTTTCCAATACAAATGATAAAAATAACAATTTCTTCAACAGTTTTAACAATAGAGTTTCTGATATTAAACTGTATGCAATAAAAATTGGATTTCTCCCCTCATCAATCACTGTATTAACGAAGTACAAATAATTAAATCATCAAGCGGAGCTTCGTGTAATTAGATCATTAAAGAAGCATATGAAAATGACTTTTCTAATACAAATGATAAAAATAACAGTGTTTTCAATATAATTATCTATAGAGTTCATGATTTTAAGCTTATACTACTTAAAGGAGATGTACACGTAAAACCAGCTTTAATCCTGCTAAAACGTCGATATATGCAATAAAAATTGGATTTCTCCCCTTATCAATATCGTACTCTCTGTCTTATACATATAGGTAAATCATCAAGCACAGCTTCATGGTTTCTAGATCATTAAGGAAGCATATGAAAATGACGTTTCCAATACAAATGATGAAAATATCTATGTGAAATCTATAGAGTTTACTATGGAGTTCATGATTTTAAGTTTTTATTATAAAGTCAAAATATTACTAAACTATATGGGGTTTTAGTACAAAACAGAAACAAAGAAAACGGGAAATATTGCCTAAAGCATAGAAACAAAGAAAACGGGAAATATTGCCTAAAGCATCAATATGACAGAAACAAAGTAAAACGAGAAACAAAGAAAACGGGAAATATTGCCTAAAGCATAGAAACATAGAAAACGGGAAATATTGCCTAAAGCATCAATATGACAGAAACAAAGAAAAATGAGAAACAAAGAAAACGGGAAATATTGCCTAAAGCATCAATATTTGGTTTAAATCACATAAGGGAAAGTTAAATGACAAACGTCCAAATATTGCCAAATTCGATGATTTTAAGTTTAAAACAAAATACTAGATAACTTGCTAAAAGTTATCGACCGTAGCTTCGAGACGAGTTTCGTGTTATTTAGATAATTAAAAAGCATATGAAAATGACGTTTCCAATACAAATGATAAAAATAACAATTTCTTCAACAGTTTTTACTATAGAGTTTCTGATATTAAACTATATGCAATAAAAATTGGATTTCTCCCCTCATCAATCACTGTATTAACGAAGTACAAATAATTAAATCATCAAGCGGAGCTTCGTGTAATTAGATCATTAAAGAAGCATATGAAAATGACTTTTCTAATACAAATGATAAAAATAACAGTGTTTTCAATATAATTTTCTATAGAGTTCATGATTTTAAGCTTATACTACTTAAAGGAGATGTACACGTAAAACCAGCTTTAATCCGGCTAAAACGTCGATATATGCAATAAAAATTGGATTTCTCCCCTTATCAATATCTTACTCTCTGTCTTATACATATAGGTAAATCATCAAGCACAGCTTCATGGTTTCTAGATCATTAAGGAAGCATATGAAAATGACGTTTCCAATACAAATGATGAAAATATCTATGTGAAATCTATAGAGTTTACTATGGAGTTCATGATTTTAAGTTTTTATTATAAAGTCAAAATATTACTAAACTATATGGGGTTTTAGTACAAAACAGAAACAAAGAAAACGGGAAATATTGCCTAAAGCATAGAAACAAAGAAAACGGGAAATATTGCCTAAAGCATCAATATGACAGAAACAAAGAAAAACGAGAAACAAAGAAAACGGGAAATATTGCCTAAAGCATCAATATTTGGTTTAAATCACATAAGGGAAAAATAAATGACAAACGTCCAAATATTGCCAAATTCGATGATTTGAAGTTTAAAACAAAATACTAGATAACTTGCTAAAAGTTATCGACCGTAGCTTCGAGACGAGTTTCGTGTTATTTAGATAATTAAAAAGCATATGAAAATGACGTTTCCAATACAAATGATAAAAATAACAATTTCTCCAACAGTTTTTCTATAGAGTTTCTGATATTAAACTATATGCAATAAAAATTGGATTTCTCCCCTCATCAATCACTGTATTAACGAAGTACAAATAATTAAATCATCAAGCGGAGCTTCGTGTAATTAGATCATTAAAGAAGCATATGAAAATGACTTTTCTAATACAAATGATAAAAATAACAGTGTTTTCAATATAATTTTCTATAGAGTTCATGATTTTAAGCTTATACTACTTAAAGGAGATGTACACATAAAACCAGCTTTAATCCGGCTAAAACGTCGATATATGCAATAAAAATTGGATTTCTCCCCTTATCAATATCTTACTCTCTGTCTTATACATATAGGTAAATCATCAAGCACAGCTTCATGGTTTCTAGATCATTAAGGAAGCATATGAAAATGACTTTTCCAATACAAATGATGAAAATATCTATGTGAAATCTATAGAGTTTACTATGGAGTTCATGATTTTAAGTTTTTATTATAAAGTCAAAATATTACTAAACTATATGGGGTTTTAGTACAAAACAGAAACAAAGAAAACGGGAAATATTGCCTAAAGCATAGAAACAAAGAAAACGGGAAATATTGCCTAAAGCATCAATATGACAGAAACAAAGAAAAACGAGAAACAAAGAAAACGGGAAATATTGCCTAAAGCATCAATATGACAGAAACAAAGAAAAACGAGAAACAAAGAAAACGGGAAATATTGCCTAAAGCATAGAAACAAAGAAAACGGGAAATATTGCCTAAAGCATCAATATTTGGTTTAAATCACATAAGGGAAAGGTAAATGACAAACGTCCATATATTGCCAAATTCGATGATTTTAAGTTTAAAACAAAATACTAGATAACTTGCTAAAAGTTATCGACCGTAGCTTCGAGACGAGTTTCGTGTTATTTAGATAATTAAAAAGCATATGAAAATGACGTTTCCAATACAAATGATAAAAATAACAATTTCTTCAACAGTTTTTGCAATATGCAATAAAAATTGGATTTCTCTCCTTATCAATATCTTACTCTCTGTCTTATACATATAGGCAAATCATCAAGCACAGCTTCATGGTTTCTAGATCATTAAGGAAGCATATGAAAATGACGTTTCCAATACAAATGATGAAAATATCTGTATCAAATCTATAGAGTTTACTATGGAGTTCATGATTTTAAGTTTTTATTATAAAGTCAAAATATTACTAAACTATATGGGTTTTTAGTACAAAACAGAAACAAAGAAAACGGGAAATATTGCCTAAAGCATAGAAACAAAGAAAACGGAAAATATTGCCTAAAACATCAATATGACAGAAACAAAGAAAAACGAGAAATAAAAAGAAAACGGGAAATATTGCCTAAAGCATAGAAACAAAGAAAACGGGAAATATTGCCTAAAGCATAGAAACATAGAAAACGGGAAATATTGCCTAAAGCATCAATATGACAGAAACAAAGAAAAACGAGAAACAAAGAAAACGGGAAATATTGCCTAAAGCATAGAAACAAAGAAAACGGGAAATATTGCCTAAAGCATCAATATGACAAACAAAGAAAAACGAGAAACAAAGAAAACGGGAAATATTGCCTAAAGCATAGAAACAAAGAAAACGGGAAATATTGCCTAAAGCATCAATATTTGGTTTAAATCACATAAGGGAAAGTTAAATGACAAACGTCCAAATATTGCCAAATTCGATGATTTTAAGTTTAAAACAAAATACTAGATAACTTGCTAAAAGTTATCGACCGTAGCTTCGAGACGAGTTTCGTGTTATTTAGATAATTAAAAAGCATATAAAAATGACGTTTCCAATACAAATGATAAAAATAACAATTTCTTCAACAGTTTTTGCAATATGCAATAAAAATTGGATTTCTCTCCTTATCAATATCTTACTCTCTGTCTTATACATATAGGCAAATCATCAAGCACAGCTTCATGGTTTCTAGATCATTAAGGAAGCATATGAAAATGACGTTTCCAATACAAATGATGAAAATATCTATGTCAAATCTATAGAGTTTACTATGGAGTTCATGATTTTAAGTTTTTATTATAAAGTCAAAATATTACTAAACTATATGGGTTTTTAGTACAAAACAGAAACAAAGAAAACGGGAAATACTGCCTAAAGCATAGAAACAAAGAAAACAGGAAATATTGCGTAAAGCATCAATATGACAGAAACAAAGAAAAACGAGAAACAAAGAAAACGGGAAATATTGCCTAAAGCATAGAAACAAAGAAAACGGGAAATATTGCCTAAAGCGTCAATATGACAGAAACAAAGAAAAACGAGAAACAAAGAAAACGGGAAATATTGCCTAAAGCATCAATATTTGGTTTAAATCACATAATGGAAAGTTAAATGACAAACGTCCAAATAATGCCAAATTCGATGATTTTAAGTTTAAAACAAAATACTAGATAACTTGCTAAAAGTTATCGACCGTAGCTTCGAGACGAGTTTCGTGTTATTTAGATAATTAAAAAGCATATGAAAATGACGTTTCCAATACAAATGATAAAAATAACAATTTCTTCAACAGTTTTAACAATAGAGTTTCTGATATTAAACTATATGCAATAAAAATTGGATTTCTCCCCTCATCAATCACTGTATTAACGAAGTACAAATAATTAAATCATCAAGCGGAGCTTCGTGTAATTAGATCATTAAAGAAGCATATGAAAATGACTTTTCTAATACAAATGATAAAAATAACAGTGTTTTCAATATAATTATCTATAGAGTTCATGATTTTAAGCTTATACTACTTAAAGGAGATGTACACGTAAAACCAGCTTTAATCCTGCTAAAACGTCGATATATGCAATAAAAATTGGATTTCTCCCCTTATCAATATCGTACTCTCTGTCTTATACATATAGGTAAATCATCAAGCACAGCTTCATGGTTTCTAGATCATTAAGGAAGCATATGAAAATGACGTTTCCAATACAAATGATGAAAATATCTATGTGAAATCTATAGAGTTTACTATGGAGTTCATGATTTTAAGTTTTTATTATAAAGTCAAAATATTACTAAACTATATGGGGTTTTAGTACAAAACAGAAACAAAGAAAACGGGAAATATTGCCTAAAGCATAGAAACAAAGAAAACGGGAAATATTGCCTAAAGCATCAATATGACAGAAACAAAGTAAAACGAGAAACAAAGAAAACGGGAAATATTGCCTAAAGTATAGAAACATAGAAAACGGGAAATATTGCCTAAAGCATCAATATGACAGAAACAAAGAAAAACGAGAAACAAAGAAAACGGGAAATATTGCCTAAAGCATCAATATTTGGTTTAAATCACATAAGGGAAAGTTAAATGACAAACGTCCAAATATTGCCAAATTCGATGATTTTAAGTTTAAAACAAAATACTAGATAACTTGCTAAAAGTTATCGACCGTAGCTTCGAGACGAGTTTCGTGTTATTTAGATAATTAAAAAGCATATGAAAATGACGTTTCCAATACAAATGATAAAAATAACAATTTCTTCAACAGTTTTTACTATAGAGTTTCTGATATTAAACTATATGCAATAAAAATTGGATTTCTCCCCTCATCAATCACTGTATTAACGAAGTACAAATAATTAAATCATCAAGCGGAGCTTCGTGTAATTAGATCATTAAAGAAGCATATGAAAATGACTTTTCTAATACAAATGATAAAAATAACAGAGTTTCCAATATAATTTTCTATAGAGTTCATGATTTTAAGCTTATACTACTTAAAGGAGATGTACACGTAAAACCAGCTTTAATCCGGCTAAAACGTCGATATATGCAATAAAAATTGGATTTCTCCCCTTATCAATATCTTACTCTCTGTCTTATACATATAGGTAAATCATCAAGCACAGCTTCATGGTTTCTAGATCATTAAGGAAGCATATGAAAATGACGTTTCCAATACAAATGATGAAAATATCTATGTGAAATCTGTAGAGTTTACTATGGAGTTCATGATTTTAAGTTTTTATTATAAAGTCAAAATATTACTAAACTATATGGGGTTTTAGTACAAAACAGAAACAAAGAAAACGGGAAATATTGCCTAAAGCATAGAAACAAAGAAAACGGGAAATATTGCCTAAAGCATCAATATGACAGAAACAAAGAAAAACGAGAAACAAAGAAAACGGGAAATATTGCCTAAAGCATCAATATTTGGTTTAAATCACATAAGGGAAAGTTAAATGACAAACGTCCAAATATTGCCAAATTCGATGATTTGAAGTTTAAAACAAAATACTAGATAACTTGCTAAAAGTTATCGACCGTAGCTTCGAGACGAGTTTCGTGTTATTTAGATAATTAAAAAGCATATGAAAATGACGTTTCCAATACAAATGATAAAAATAACAATTTCTCCATCAGTTTTTCTATAGAGTTTCTGATATTAAACTATATGCAATAAAAATTGGATTTCTCCCCTCATCAATCACTGTATTAACGAAGTACAAATAATTAAATCATCAAGCGGAGCTTCGTGTAATTAGATCATTAAAGAAGCATATGAAAATGACTTTTCTAATACAAATGATAAAAATAACAGTGTTTTCAATATAATTTTCTATAGAGTTCATGATTTTAAGCTTATACTACTTAAAGGAGATGTACACGTAAAACCAGCTTTAATCCGGCTAAAACGTCGATATATGCAATAAAAATTGGATTTCTCTCCTTATCAATATCTTACTCTCTGTCATAACGAAATACATATAGGTAAATCATCAAGCACAGCTTCATGGTTTCTAGATCATTAAGGAAGCATATGAAAATGACGTTTCCAATACAAATGATGAAAATATCTATATGAAATCTGTAGAGTTTACTATGGAGTTCATGATTTTAAGTTTTTATTATAAAGTCAAAATATTACAAAATTATATGGGTTTTTAGTACAAAACAGAAACAAAGAAAACGGGAAATATTGCCTAAAGCATAGAAACAAAGAAAACGGGAAATATTGCCTAAAGCATCAAAATTTGGTTTAAATCACATAAGGGAAAGTTAAATGACAAACATCCAAATTGCCAAATTCAAATTAGAAACAAAGAAAACGGGAAATATTGCCTAAAGCATCAATATGACAGAAACAAAGAAAAACGAGAAACAAAGAAAACGGGAAATATTGCCTAAAGCATAGAAACAAAGAAAACGGGAAATGCCTAAAGCATCAATATTTGGTTTAAATCACATAAGGGAAAGTTAAATGACAAACGTCCATATATTGCCAAATTCGATGATTTTAAGTTTAAAACAAAATACTAGATAACTTGCTGAAAGTTATCGACCGTAGCTTCGAGACGAGTTTCGTGTTATTTAGATAATTAAAAAGCATATGAAAATGACGTTTCCAATACAAATGATAAAAATAACAATTTCTTCAACAGTTTTTACTATAGAGGTTCTGATATTAAACTATATGCAATAAAAATTGGATTTCTCCCCTCATCAATCACTGTATTAACGAAGTACAAATAATTAAATCATCAAGCGGAGCTTCGTGTAATTAGATCATTAAAGAAGCATATGAAAATGACTTTTCTAATACAAATGATAAAAATAACAGTTTTCAATATTATTTTCTATAGAGTTCATGATTTTAAGCTTATACTACTTAAAGGAGATGTACACGTAAAACCAGCTTTAATCCGGCTAAAACGTCGATATATGCAATAAAAATTGGATTTCTCCCCTTATCAATATCTTACTCTCTGTCTTATACATATAGGTAAATCATCAAGCACAGCTTCATGGTTTCTAGATCATTAAGGAAGCATATGAAAATGACGTTTCCAATACAAATGATGAAAATATCTATGTGAAATCTATAGAGTTTACTATGGAGTTCATGATTTTAAGTTTTTATTATAAAGTCAAAATATTACTAAACTATATGGGTTTTTAGTACAAAACAGAAACAAAGAAAACGGGAAATATTGCCTAAAGCATAGAAACAAAGAAAACGGGAAATATTGCCTAAAAGCATCAATATGACAGAAACAAAGTAAAACGAGAAACAAAGAAAACGGGAAATATTGCCTAAAGCATAGAAACAAAGAAAACGGGAATTATTGCCTAAAGCATCAATATGACAGAAACAAAGAAAAACGAGAAACAAAGAAAACGGGAAATATTGCCTAAAGCATAGAAACAAAGAAAACGGGAAATATTGCCTAAAGCATCAATATTTGGTTTAAATCACATAAGGGAAAGTTAAATGACAAACGTCCATATATTGCCAAATTCGATGATTTTAAGTTTAAAACAAAATACTAGATAACTTGCTAAAAGTTATCGACCGTAGCTTCGAGACGAGTTTCGTGTTATTTAGATCATTAAAAAGCATATGAAAATGACGTTTCCAATACAAATGATAAAAATAACAATTTCTTCAACAGTTTTTACTATAGAGTTTCTGATATTAAACTATATGCAATAAAAATTGGATTTCTCCCCTCATCAATCACTGTATTAACGAAGTACAAATAATTAAATCATCAAGCGGAGCTTCGTGTAATTAGATCATTAAAGAAGCATATGAAAATGACTTTTCTAATACAAATGATAAAAATAACAGTGTTTTCAATATAATTTTCTATAGAGTTCATGATTTTAAGCTTATACTACTTAAAGGAGATGTACACGTAAAACCAGCTTTAATCCGGCTAAAACGTCGATATATGCAATAAAAATTGGATTTCTCCCCTTATCAATATCTTACTCTGTCTTATACATATAGGTAAATCATCAAGCACAGCTTCATGGTTTCTAGATCATTAAGGAAGCATATGAAAATGACGTTTCCAATACAAATGATGAAAATATCTATGTGAAATCTATAGAGTTTACTATGGAGTTCATGATTTTAAGTTTTTATTATAAAGTCAAAATATTACTAAACTATATGGGTTTTTAGTACAAAACAGAAACAAAGAAAACGGGAAATATTGCCTAAAGCATAGAAACAAAGAAAACGGGAAATATTGCCTAAAGCATCAATATGACAGAAACAAAGAAAAACGAGAAACAAAGAAAACGGGAAATATTGCCTAAAGCATAGAAACAAAGAAAACGGGAAATATTGCCTAAAGCATAGAAACAAAGAAAACGGGAAATATTGCCTAAAGCATCAATATGACAGAAACAAAGAAAAACGAGAAACAAAGAAAACGGGAAATATTGCCTAAAGCATAGAAACAAAGAAAACGGGAAATATTGCCTAAAGCATCAATATGACAGAAACAAAGAAAAACGAGAAACAAAGAAAACGGGAAATATTGCCTAAAGCATAGAAACAAAGAAAACGGAAAATATTGCCTAAAGCATCAATATGACAGAAACAAAGAAAAACGAGAAACAAAGAAAACGGGAAATATTGCCTAAAGCATAGAAACAAAGAAAACGGGAAATATTGCCTAAAGCATAGAAACATAGAAAACGGGAAATATTGCCTAAAGCATCAATATGACAGAAACAAAGAAAAACGAGAAACAAAGAAAACGGGAAATATTGCCTAAAGCATCAATATTTGGTTTAAATCACATAATGGAAAGTTAAATGACAAACGTCCAAATATTGCCAAATTCGATGATTTTAAGTTTAAAACAAAATACTAGATAACTTGCTAAAAGTTATCGACCGTAGCTTCGAGACGAGTTTCGTGTTATTTAGAAGCATATGAAAATGACGTTTCCAATACAAATGATGAAAATATCTATGTGAAATCTATAGAGTTTACTATGGAGTTCATGATTTTAAGTTTTTATTATAAAGTCAAAATAATACTAAACTATATGGGGTTTTAGTACAAAACAGAAACAAAGAAAACGGGAAATATTGCCTAAAGCATAGAAACAAAGAAAACGGGAAATATTGCCTAAAGCATCAATATGACAGAAACAAAGAAAAACGAGAAACAAAGAAAACGGGAAATATTGCCTAAAGCATCAATATTTGGTTTAAATCACATAAGGGAAAGTTAAATGACAAACGTCCAAATATTGCCAAATTCGATGATTTGAAGTTTAAAACAAAATACTAGATAACTTGCTAAAAGTTATCGACCGTAGCTTCGAGACGAGTTTCGTCTTATTTAGATAATTAAAAAGCATATGAAAATGACGTTTCCAATACAAATGATAAAAATAACAATTTCTTCAACAGTTTTTACTATAGAGTTTCTGATATTAAACTATATGCAATAAAAATTGGATTTCTCCCCTCATCAATCACTGTATTAACGAAGTACAAATAATTAAATCATCAAGCGGAGCTTCGTGTAATTAGATCATTAAAGAAGCATATGAAAATGACTTTTCTAATACAAATGATAAAAATAACAGTGTTTTCAATATAATTTTCTATAGAGTTCATGATTTTAAGCTTATACTACTTATAGGAGATGTACACGTAAAACCAGCTTTAATCCGGCTAAAACGTCGATATATGCAATAAAAATTGGATTTCTCCCCTTATCAATATCTTACTCTCTGTCTTATACATATAGGTAAATCATCAAGCACAGCTTCATGGTTTCTAGATCATTAAGGAAGCATATGAAAATGACGTTTCCAATACAAATGATGAAAATATCTATGTGAAATCTATAGAGTTTACTATGGAGTTCATGATTTTAAGTTTTTATTATAAAGTCAAAATATTACTAAACTATATGGGGTTTTAGTACAAAACAGAAACAAAGAAAACGGGAAATATTGCCTAAAACATAGAAACAAAGAAAACGGGAAATATTGCCTAAAGCATCAATATGACAGAAACAAAGAAAAACGAGAAACAAAGAAAACGGGAAATATTGCCTAAAGCATAGAAACAAAGAAAACGGGAAATATTGCCTAAAGCATCAATATTTGGTTTAAATCACATAAGGGAAAGGTAAATGACAAACGTCCATATATTGCCAAATTCGATGATTTTAAGTTTAAAACAAAATACTAGATAACTTGCTAAAAGTTATCGACCGTAGCTTCGAGACGAGTTTCGTGTTATTTAGATAATTAAAAAGCATATGAAAATGACGTTTCCAATACAAATGATAAAAATAACAATTTCTTCAACAGTTTTTGCAATATGCAATAAAAATTGGATTTCTCTCCTTATCAATATCTTACTCTCTGTCTTATACATATAGGCAAATCATCAAGCACAGCTTCATGGTTTCTAGATCATTAAGGAAGCATATGAAAATGACGTTTCCAATACAAATGATGAAAATATCTGTATCAAATCAATAGAGTTTACTATGGAGTTCATGATTTTAAGTTTTTATTATAAAGTCAAAATATTACTAAACTATATGGGTTTTTAGTACAAAACAGAAACAAAGAAAACGGGAAATATTGCCTAAAGCATAGAAACAAAGAAAACGGAAAATATTGCCTAAAACATCAATATGACAGAAACAAAGAAAAACGAGAAACAAAGAAAACGGGAAATATTGCCTAAAGCATAGAAACAAAGAAAACGGGAAATATTGCCTAAAGCATAGAAACATAGAAAACGGGAAATATTGCCTAAAGCATCAATATGACAGAAACAAAGAAAAACGAGAAACAAAGAAAACGGGAAATATTGCCTAAAGCATCAATATTTGGTTTAAATCACATAATGGAAAGTTAAATGACAAACGTCCAAATATTGCCAAATTCGATGATTTTAAGTTTAAAACAAAATACTAGATAACTTGCTAAAAGTTATCGACCGTAGCTTCGAGACGAGTTTCGTGTTATTTAGATAATTAAAAAGCATATGAAAATGACGTTTCCAATACAAATGATAAAAATAACAATTTCTTCAACAGTTTTTACTATAGAGTTTCTGATATTAAACTATATGCAACAAAAATTGGATTTCTCCCCTCATCAATCACTGTATTAACGAAGTACAAATAATTAAATCATCAAGCGGAGCTTCGTGTAATTAGATCATTAAAGAAGCATATGAAAATGACTTTTCTAATACAAATGATAAAAATAACAGTGTTTTCAATATAATTTTCTATAGAGTTCATGATTTTAAGCTTATACTACTTAAAGGAGATGTACACGTAAAACCAGCTTTAATCCGGCTAAAACGTCGATATATGCAATAAAAATTGGATTTCTCCCCTTATCAATATCTTACTCTCTGTCTTATACATATAGGTAAATCATCAAGCACACCTTCATGGTTTCTAGATCATTAAGGAAGCATATGAAAATGACGTTTCCAATACAAATGATGAAAATATCTATGTGAAATCTATAGAGTTTACTATGGAGTTCATGATTTTAAGTTTTTATTATAAAGTCAAAATATTACTAAACTATATGGGGTTTTAGTACAAAACAGAAACAAAGAAAACGGGAAATATTGCCTAAAACATAGAAACAAAGAAAACGGGAAATATTGCCTAAAGCATCAATATGACAGAAACAAAGAAAAACGAGAAACAAAGAAAACGGGAAATATTGCCTAAAGCATAGAAACAAAGAAAACGGGAAATATTGCCTAAAGCATCAATATGACAGAAACAAAGAAAAACGAGAAACAAAGAAAACGGGAAATATTGCCTAAAGCATAGAAACAAAGAAAACGGGAAATATTGCCTAAAGCATCAATATTTGGTGTAAATCACATAAGGGAAAGTTAAATGACAAACGTCCAAATATTGCCAAATTCGATGATTTTAAGTTTAAAACAAAATACTAGATAACTTGCTAAAAGTTATCGACCGTAGCTTCGAGACGAGTTTCGTGTTATTTAGATTATTAAAAAGCATATGAAAATGACGTTTCCAATACAAATGATAAAAATAACAATTTCTTCAACAGTTTTTACTATAGAGTTTCTGATATTAAACTATATGCAATAAAAATTGGATTTCTCCCCTCATCAATCACTGTATTAACGAAGTACAAATAATTAAATCATCAAGCGGAGCTTCGTGTAATTAGATCATTAAAGAAGCATATGAAAATGACTTTTCTAATACAAATGATAAAAATAACAGTGTTTTCAATATAATTTTCTATAGAGTTCATGATTTTAAGCTTATACTACTTAAAGGAGATGTACACGTAAAACCAGCTTTAATCCGGCTAAAACGTCGATATATATGCAAAAAAAATTGGATTTCTCCCCTTATCAATATCTTACTCTCTGTCTTATACATATAGGTAAATCATCAAGCACAGCTTCATGGTTTCTAGATCATTAAGGAAGCATATGAAAATGACGTTTCCAATACAAATGATGAAAATATCTATGTGAAATCTATAGAGTTTACTATGGAGTTCATGATTTTAAGTTTTTATTATAAAGTCAAAATATTACTAAACTATATGGGGTTTTAGTACAAAACAGAAACAAAGAAAACGGGAAATATTGCCTAAAGCATAGAAACAAAGAAAACGGGAAATATTGCCTAAAGCATCAATATGACAGAAACAAAGAAAAACGAGAAACAAAGAAAACGGGAAATATTGCCTAAAGCATCAATATTTGGTTTAAATCACATAAGGGAAAGTTAAATGACAAACGTCCAAATATTGCCAAATTCGATGATTTGAAGTTTAAAACAAAATACTAGATAACTTGCTAAAAGTTATCGACCGTAGCTTCGAGACGAGTTTCGTGTTATTTAGATAATTAAAAAGCATATGAAAATGACGTTTCCAATACAAATGATAAAAATAACAATTTCTCCAACAGTTTTTCTATAGAGTTTCTGATATTAAACTATCAGAGCCGCGATCCGCTCCGAGGACATTATCAGGTGGGGAGTTTGACTGGGGCGGTACATCTGTCAAATGGCCTTAGGACACGCAGGTGTCCTAAGGCCAGCTCAGCGTGGACAGAAACCTCGCGTAGAGCAAAAGGGCAAATGCTGGCTTGATCCTGATTTTCAGAACGAATACGGACTGCGAAAGCAAGACCTATCGATCCTTTTGACTTTAGGAGTTTTAAGCAAGAGGTGTCAGAAAAGTTACCACAGGGATAACTGGCATGTGGCGGCCAAGCGTTCATAGCGACGTCGCTTTTTGATCCTTCGATGTCGGCTCTTCCTATCATTGTGAAGCAGAATTCACCAAGCGTTGGATTGTTCACCCACCAATAGGGAACGTGAGCTGGGTTTAGACCGTCGTGAGATAGGTTAGTTTTACCCTACTGTTAAACTGTGTCGTTGCGACAGCAGTCCTGCTCAGTACGAGAGGAACGGCAGGTCCGGACAAATGGTTCCGTTCTTGGTCGATCGGCCAGTGGAGCGAGGCTACGTCCGTGGGATTATGCCTGAAAGCCTCTAAGGCAGAATCCCGGCTGGAGATTCGATCCTTCGTTATCGAGCGGAGCATCGTGTTATTTTGATCATTAAAAAGCATAAAAAAATGACGTTTCCAATATAAATGATAAAATATACTTTGATTTCAATAGAATTTCGTGTAGAGTTCATGATTATAAGGTAATATTACTTACAGGAGCTGTACATGTAAAACAGCTCTAGTACGGCTGAAACGTCGATATATGCAATAAAAATTGGATTTCTCCCCTCATCAATCACTGTATTAACGAAGTACAAATAATTAAATCATCAAGCGGAGCTTCGTGTAATTAGATCATTAAAGAAGCATATGAAAATGACTTTTCTAATACAAATGATAAAAATAACAGTGTTTTCAATATAATTTTCTATAGAGTTCATGATTTTAAGCTTATACTACTTAAAGGAGATGTACACGTAAAACCAGCTTTAATCCGGCTAAAACGTCGATATATGCAATAAAAATTGGATTTCTCTCCTTATCAATATCTTACTCTCTGTCTTAACGAAATACATATAGGTAAATCATCAAGCACAGCTTCATGGTTTCTAGATCATTAAGGAAGCATATGAAAATGACGTTTCCAATACAAATGATGAAAATATCTATATGAAATCTGTAGAGTTTACTATGGAGTTCATGATTTTAAGTTTTTATTATAAAGTCAAAATATTACTAAATTATATGGGTTTTTAGTACAAAACAGAAACAAAGAAAACGGGAAATATTGCCTAAAGCATAGAAACAAAGAAAACGGGAAATATTGCCTAAAGCATCAAAATTTGGTTTAAATCACATAAGGGAAAGTTAAATGACAAACATCCAAATTGCCAAATTCAAATTAGAAACAAAGAAAACGGGAAATATTGCCTAAAGCATCAATATGACAGAAACAAAGAAAGACGAGAAACAAAGAAAACGGGAAATATTGCCTAAAGCATAGAAACAAAGAAAACGGAAAATATTGCCTAAAGCATCAATATTTGGTTTAAATCACATAAGGGAAAGTTAAATGACAAACGTCCATATATTGCCAAATTCGATGATTTTAAGTTTAAAACAAAATACTAGATAACTTGCTAAAAGTTATCGACCGTAGCTTCGAGACGAGTTTCGTGTTATTTAGATAATTAAAAAGCATATGAAAATGACGTTTCCAATACAAATGATAAAAATATCAATTTCTTCAACAGTTTTTACTATAGAGTTTCTGATATTAAACTATATGCAACAAAAATTGGATTTCTCCCCTCATCAATCACTGTATTAACGAAGTACAAATAATTAAATCATCAAGCGGAGCTTCGTGTAATTAGATCATTAAAGAAGCATATGAAAATGACTTTTCTAATACAAATGATAAAAATAACAGTGTTTTCAATATAATTTTCTATAGAGTTCATGATTTTAAGCTTATACTACTTAAAGGAGATGTACACGTAAAACCAGCTTTAATCCGGCTAAAACGTCGATATATGCAATAAAAATTGGATTTCTCCCCTTATCAATATCTTACTCTCTGTCTTATACATATAGGTAAATCATCAAGCACACCTTCATGGTTTCTAGATCATTAAGGAAGCATATGAAAATGACGTTTCCAATACAAATGATGAAAATATCTATGTGAAATCTATAGAGTTTACTATGGAGTTCATGATTTTAAGTTTTTATTATAAAGTCAAAATATTACTAAACTATATGGGTTTTTAGTACAAAACAGAAACAAAGAAAACGGGAAATATTGCCTAAAGCATAGAAACAAAGAAAACGGGAAATATTGCCTAAAGCATCAATATGACAGAAACAAAGAAAAACGAGAAACAAAGAAAACGGGAAATATTGCCTAAAGCATAGAAACAAAGAAAACGGGAAATATTGCCTAAAGCATCAATATGACAAACAAAGAAAAACGAGAAACAAAGAAAACGGGAAATATTGCCTAAAGCATAGAAACAAAGAAAACGGGAAATATTGCCTAAAGCATCAATATTTGGTTTAAATCACATAAGGGAAAGTTAAATGACAAACGTCCAAATATTGCCAAATTCGATGATTTTAAGTTTAAAACAAAATACTAGATAACTTGCTAAAAGTTATCGACCGTAGCTTCGAGACGAGTTTCGTGTTATTTAGATAATTAAAAAGCATATGAAAATGACGTTTCCAAAACAAATGATAAAAATAACAATTTCTTCAACAGTTTTTGCAATATGCAATAAAAATTGGATTTCTCTCCTTATCAATATCTTACTCTCTGTCTTATACATATAGGCAAATCATCAAGCACAGCTTCATGGTTTCTAGATCATTAAGGAAGCATATGAAAATGACGTTTCCAATACAAATGATGAAAATATCTATGTCAAATCTATAGAGTTTACTATGGAGTTCATGATTTTAAGTTTTTATTATAAAGTCAAAATATTACTAAACTATATGGGTTTTTAGTACAAAACAGAAACAAAGAAAACGGGAAATATTGCCTAAAGCATCAATATGACAGAAACAAAGTAAAACGAGAAACAAAGAAAACGGGAAATATTGCCTAAAGCATAGAAACATAGAAAACGGGAAATATTGCCTAAAGCATCAATATGACAGAAACAAAGAAAAACGAGAAACAAAGAAAACGGGAAATATTGCCTAAAGCATCAATATTTGGTTTAAATCACATAAGGGAAAGTTAAATGACAAACGTCCAAATATTGCCAAATTCGATGATTTTAAGTTTAAAACAAAATACTAGATAACTTGCTAAAAGTTATCGACCGTAGCTTCGAGACGAGTTTCGTGTTATTTAGATAATTAAAAAGCATATGAAAATGACGTTTCCAATACAAATGATAAAAATAACAATTTCTTCAACAGTTTTTACTATAGAGTTTCTGATATTAAACTATATGCAATAAAAATTGGATTTCTCCCCTCATCAATCACTGTATTAACGAAGTACAAATAATTAAATCATCAAGCGGAGCTTCGTGTAATTAGATCATTAAAGAAGCATATGAAAATGACTTTTCTAATACAAATGATAAAAATAACAGTGTTTTCAATATAATTTTCTATAGAGTTCATGATTTTAAGCTTATACTACTTAAAGGAGATGTACACGTAAAACCAGCTTTAATCCGGCTAAAACGTCGATATATGCAATAAAAATTGGATTTCTCCCCTTATCAATATCTTACTCTCTGTCTTATACATATAGGTAAATCATCAAGCACAGCTTCATGGTTTCTAGATCATTAAGGAAGCATATGAAAATGACGTTTCCAATACAAATGATGAAAATATCTATGTGAAATCTATAGAGTTTACTATGGAGTTCATGATTTTAAGTTTTTATTATAAAGTCAAAATATTACTAAACTATATGGGGTTTTAGTACAAAACAGAAACAAAGAAAACGGGAAATATTGCCTAAAGCATAGAAACAAAGAAAACGGGAAATATTGCCTAAAGCATCAATATGACAAACAAAGAAAAACGAGAAACAAAGAAAACGGGAAATATTGCCTAAAGCATAGAAACAAAGAAAACGGGAAATATTGCCTAAAGCATCAATATTTGGTTTAAATCACATAAGGGAAAGTTAAATGACAAACGTCCAAATATTGCCAAATTCGATGATTTTAAGTTTAAAACAAAATACTAGATAACTTGCTAAAAGTTATCGACCGTAGCTTCGAGACGAGTTTCGTGTTATTTAGATAATTAAAAAGCATATAAAAATGACGTTTCCAATACAAATGATAAAAATAACAATTTCTTCAACAGTTTTTGCAATATGCAATAAAAATTGGATTTCTCTCCTTATGAATATCTTACTCTCTGTCTTATACATATAGGCAAATCATCAAGCACAGCTTCATGGTTTCTAGATCATTAAGGAAGCATATGAAAATGACGTTTCCAATACAAATGATGAAAATATCTATGTCAAATCTATAGAGTTTACTATGGAGTTCATGATTTTAAGTTTTTATTATAAAGTCAAAATATTACTAAACTATATGGGTTTTTAGTACAAAACAGAAACAAAGAAAACGGGAAATACTGCCTAAAGCATAGAAACAAAGAAAACAGGAAATATTGCGTAAAGCATCAATATGACAGAAACAAAGAAAAACGAGAAACAAAGAAAACGGGAAATATTGCCTAAAGCATAGAAACAAAGAAAACGGGAAATATTGCCTAAAGCATCAATATGACAGAAACAAAGAAAAACGAGAAACAAAGAAAACGGGAAATATTGCCTAAAGCATCAATATTTGGTTTAAATCACATAATGGAAAGTTAAATGACAAACGTCCAAATATTGCCAAATTCGATGATTTTAAGTTTAAAACAAAATACTAGATAACTTGCTAAAAGTTATCGACCGTAGCTTCGAGACGAGTTTCGTGTTATTTAGATAATTAAAAAGCATATGAAAATGACGTTTCCAATACAAATGATAAAAATAACAATTTCTTCAACAGTTTTAACAATAGAGTTTCTGATATTAAACTATATGCAATAAAAATTGGATTTCTCCCCTCATCAATCACTGTATTAACGAAGTACAAATAATTAAATCATCAAGCGGAGCTTCGTGTAATTAGATCATTAAAGAAGCATATGAAAATGACTTTTCTAATACAAATGATAAAAATAACAGTGTTTTCAATATAATTATCTATAGAGTTCATGATTTTAAGCTTATACTACTTAAAGGAGATGTACACGTAAAACCAGCTTTAATCCTGCTAAAACGTCGATATATGCAATAAAAATTGGATTTCTCCCCTTATCAATATCGTACTCTCTGTCTTATACATATAGGTAAATCATCAAGCACAGCTTCATGGTTTCTAGATCATTAAGGAAGCATATGAAAATAACGTTTCCAATACAAATGATGAAAATATCTATGTGAAATCTATAGAGTTTACTATGGAGTTCATGATTTTAAGTTTTTATTATAAAGTCAAAATATTACTAAACTATATGGGGTTTTAGTACAAAACAAACAAAGAAAACGGGAAATATTGCCTAAAGCATAGAAACAAAGAAAACGGGAAATATTGCCTAAAGCATAGAAACAAAGAAAACGGGAAATATTGCCTAAAGCATCAATATGACAGAAACAAAGTAAAACGAGAAACAAAGAAAACGGGAAATATTGCCTAAAGCATAGAAACATAGAAAACGGGAAATATTGCCTAAAGCATCAATATGACAGAAACAAAGAAAAACGAGAAACAAAGAAAACGGGAAATATTGCCTAAAGCATCAATATTTGGTTTAAATCACATAAGGGAAAGTTAAATGACAAACGTCCAAATATTGCCAAATTCGATGATTTTAAGTTTAAAACAAAATACTAGATAACTTGCTAAAAGTTATCGACCGTAGCTTCGAGACGAGTTTCGTGTTATTTAGATAATTAAAAAGCATATGAAAATGACGTTTCCAATACAAATGATAAAAATAACAATTTCTTCAACAGTTTTTACTATAGAGTTTCTGATATTAAACTATATGCAATAAAAATTGGATTTCTCCCCTCATCAATCACTGTATTAACGAAGTACAAATAATTAAATCATCAAGCGGAGCTTCGTGTAATTAGATCATTAAAGAAGCATATGAAAATGACTTTTCTAATACAAATGATAAAAATAACAGTGTTTTCAATATAATTTTCTATAGAGTTCATGATTTTAAGCTTATACTACTTAAAGGAGATGTACACGTAAAACCAGCTTTAATCCGGCTAAAACGTCGATATATGCAATAAAAATTGGATTTCTCCCCTTATCAATATCTTACTCTCTGTCTTATACATATAGGTAAATCATCAAGCACAGCTTCATGGTTTCTAGATCATTAAGGAAGCATATGAAAATGACGTTTCCAATACAAATGATGAAAATATCTATGTGAAATCTATAGAGTTTACTATGGAGTTCATGATTTTAAGTTTTTATTATAAAGTCAAAATATTACTAAACTATATGGGGTTTTAGTACAAAACAGAAACAAAGAAAACGGGAAATATTGCCTAAAGCATAGAAACAAAGAAAACGGGAAATATTGCCTAAAGCATCAATATGACAGAAACAAAGAAAAACGAGAAACAAAGAAAACGGGAAATATTGCCTAAAGCATCAATATTTGGTTTAAATCACATAAGGGAAAGTTAAATGACAAACGTCCAAATATTGCCAAATTCGATGATTTGAAGTTTAAAACAAAATACTAGATAACTTGCTAAAAGTTATCGACCGTAGCTTCGAGACGAGTTTCGTGTTATTTAGATAATTAAAAAGCATATGAAAATGACGTTTCCAATACAAATGATAAAAATAACAATTTCTTCAACAGTTTTTACTATAGAGTTTCTGATATTAAACTATATGCAATAAAAATTGGATTTCTCCCCTCATCAATCACTGTATTAACGAAGTACAAATAATTAAATCATCAAGCGGAGCTTCGTGTAATTAGATCATTAAAGAAGCATATGAAAATGACTTTTCTAATACAAATGATAAAAATAACAGTGTTTTCAATATAATTTTCTATAGAGTTCATGATTTTAAGCTTATACTACTTAAAGGAGATGAACACGTAAAACCAGCTTTAATCCGGCTAAAACGTCGATATATGCAATAAAAATTGGATTTCTCCCCTTATCAATATCTTACTCTCTGTCTTATACATATAGGTAAATCATCAAGCACAGCTTCATGGTTTCTAGATCATTAAGGAAGCATATGAAAATGACGTTTCCAATACAAATGATGAAAATATCTATGTGAAATCTATAGAGTTTACTATGGAGTTCATGATTTTAAGTTTTTATTATAAAGTCAAAATATTACTAAACTATATGGGGTTTTAGTACAAAACAGAAACAAAGAAAACGGGAAATATTGCCTAAAGCATAGAAACAAAGAAAACGGGAAATATTGCCTAAAGCATCAATATGACAGAAACAAAGAAAAACGAGAAACAAAGAAAACGGGAAATATTGCCTAAAGCATAGAAACAAAGAAAACGGGAAATATTGCCTAAAGCATCAATATGACAGAAACAAAGAAAAACGAGAAACAAAGAAAACGGGAAATATTGCCTAAAGCATCAATATTTGGTTTAAATCACATAAGGGAAAGTTAAATGACAAACGTCCATATATTGCCAAATTCGATGATTTTAAGTTTAAAACAAAATACTAGATAACTTGCTAAAAGTTATCGACCGTAGCTTCGAGACGAGTTTCGTGTTATTTAGATAATTAAAAAGCATATGAAAATGACGTTTCCAATACAAATGATAAAAATAACAATTTCTTCAACAGTTTTTACTATAGAGTTTCTGATATTAAACTATATGCAATAAAAATTGCATTTCTCCCCTCATCAATCACTGTATTAACGAAGTACAAATAATTAAATCATCAAGCGGAGCTTCGTGTAATTAGATCATTAAAGAAGCATATGAAAATGACTTTTCTAATACAAATGATAAGAATAACAGTGTTTTCAATATAATTTTCTATAGAGTTCATGATTTTAAGCTTATACTACTTAAAGGAGATGTACACGTAAAACCAGCTTTAATCCGGCTAAAACGTCGATATATGCAATAAAAATTGGATTTCTCCCCTTATCAATATCTTACTCTGTCTTATACATATAGGTAAATCATCAAGCACAGCTTCATGGTTTCTAGATCATTAAGGAAGCATATGAAAATGACGTTTCCAATACAAATGATGAAAATATCTATGTGAAATCTATAGAGTTTACTATGGAGTTCATGATTTTAAGTTTTTATTATAAAGTCAAAATATTACTAAACTATATGGGTTTTTAGTACAAAACAGAAACAAAGAAAACGGGAAATATTGCCTAAAGCATAGAAACAAAGAAAACGGGAAATATTGCCTAAAGCATCAATATGACAGAAACAAAGAAAAACGAGAAACAAAGAAAACGGGAAATATTGCCTAAAGCATAGAAACAAAGAAAACGGGAAATATTGCCTAAAGCATCAATATGACAGAAACAAAGAAAAACGAGAAATAAAGAAAACGGGAAATATTGCCTAAAGCATAGAAACAAAGAAAACGGGAAATATTGCCTAAAGCATAGAAACAAAGAAAACGGGAAATATTGCCTAAAGCATCAATATGACAAACAAAGAAAAACGAGAAACAAAGAAAACGGGAAATATTGCCTAAAGCATAGAAACAAAGAAAACGGGAAATATTGCCTAAAGCATCAATATTTGGTTTAAATCACATAAGGGAAAGTTAAATGACAAACGTCCAAATATTGCCAAATTCGATGATTTTAAGTTTAAAACAAAATACTAGATAACTTGCTAAAAGTTATCGACCGTAGCTTCGAGACGAGTTTCGTGTTATTTAGATAATTAAAAAGCATATAAAAATGAAGTTTCCAATACAAATGATAAAAATAACAATTTCTTCAACAGTTTTTGCAATATGCAATAAAAATTGGATTTCTCTCCTTATCAATATCTTACTCTCTGTCTTATACATATAGGCAAATCATCAAGCACAGCTTCATGGTTTCTAGATCATTAAGGAAGCATATGAAAATGACGTTTCCAATACAAATGATGAAAATATCTATGTCAAATCTATAGAGTTTACTATGGAGTTCATGATTTTAAGTTTTTATTATAAAGTCAAAATATTATTAAACTATATGGGTTTTTAGTACAAAACAGAAACAAAGAAAACGGGAAATACTGCCTAAAGCATAGAAACAAAGAAAACAGGAAATATTGCGTAAAGCATCAATATGACAGAAACAAAGAAAAACGAGAAACAAAGAAAACGGGAAATATTGCCTAAAGCATAGAAACAAAGAAAACGGGAAATATTGCCTAAAGCATCAATATGACAGAAACAAAGAAAAACGAGAAACAAAGAAAACGGGAAATATTGCCTAAAGCATCAATATTTGGTTTAAATCACATAATGGAAAGTTAAATGACAAACGTCCAAATATTGCCAAATTCGATGATTTTAAGTTTAAAACAAAATACTAGATAACTTGCTAAAAGTTATCGACCGTAGCTTCGAGACGAGTTTCGTGTTATTTAGATAATTAAAAAGCATATGAAAATGACGTTTCCAATACAAATGATAAAAATAACAATTTCTTCAACAGTTTTAACAATAGAGTTTCTGATATTAAACTATATGCAATAAAAATTGGATTTCTCCCCTCATCAATCACTGTATTAACGAAGTACAAATAATTAAATCATCAAGCGGAGCTTCGTGTAATTAGATCATTAAAGAAGCATATGAAAATGACTTTTCTAATACAAATGATAAAAATAACAGTGTTTTCAATATAATTATCTATAGAGTTCATGATTTTAAGCTTATACTACTTAAAGGAGATGTACACGTAAAACCAGCTTTAATCCTGCTAAAACGTCGATATATGCAATAAAAATTGGATTTCTCCCCTTATCAATATCGTACTCTCTGTCTTATACATATAGGTAAATCATCAAGCACAGCTTCATGGTTTCTAGATCATTAAGGAAGCATATGAAAATGACGTTTCCAATACAAATGATGAAAATATCTGTATCAAATCTATAGAGTTTACTATGGAGTTCATGATTTTAAGTTTTTATTATAAAGTCAAAATATTACTAAACTATATGGGTTTTTAGTACAAAACAGAAACAAAGAAAACGGGAAATATTGCCTAAAGCATAGAAACAAAGAAAACGGAAAATATTGCCTAAAACATCAATATGACAGAAACAAAGAAAAACGAGAAACAAAGAAAACGGGAAATATTGCCTAAAGCATAGAAACAAAGAAAACGGGAAATATTGCCTAAAGCATAGAAACATAGAAAACGGGAAATATTGCCTAAAGCATCAATATGACAGAAACAAAGAAAAACGAGAAACAAAGAAAACGGGAAATATTGCCTAAAGCATCAATATTTGGTTTAAATCACATAATGGAAAGTTAAATGACAAACGTCCAAATATTGCCAAATTCGATGATTTTAAGTTTAAAACAAAATACTAGATAACTTGCTAAAAGTTATCGACCGTAGCTTCGAGACGAGTTTCGTGTTATTTAGATAATTAAAAAGCATATGAAAATGACGTTTCCAATACAAATGATAAAAATAACAATTTCTTCAACAGTTTTTACTATAGAGTTTCTGATATTAAACTATATGCAACAAAAATTGGATTTCTCCCCTCATCAATCACTGTATTAACGAAGTACAAATAATTAAATCATCAAGCGGAGCTTCGTGTAATTAGATCATTAAAGAAGCATATGAAAATGACTTTTCTAATACAAATGATAAAAATAACAGTGTTTTCAATATAATTATCTATAGAGTTCATGATTTTAAGCTTATACTACTTAAAGGAGATGTACACGTAAAACCAGCTTTAATCCTGCTAAAACGTCGATATATGCAATAAAAATTGGATTTCTCCCCTTATCAATATCGTACTCTCTGTCTTATACATATAGGTAAATCATCAAGCACAGCTTCATGGTTTCTAGATCATTAAGGAAGCATATGAAAATGACGTTTCCAATACAAATGATGAAAATATCTATGTGAAATCTATAGAGTTTACTATGGAGTTCATGATTTTAAGTTTTTATTATAAAGTCAAAATATTACTAAACTATATGGGTTTTTAGTACAAAACAGAAACAAAGAAAACGGGAAATATTGCCTAAAGCATCAATATGACAGAAACAAAGAAAAACGAGAAACAAAGAAAACGGGAAATATTGCCTAAAGCATAGAAACAAAGAAAACGGGAAATATTGCCTAAAGCATCAATATGACAAACAAAGAAAAACGAGAAACAAAGAAAACGGGAAATATTGCCTAAAGCATAGAAACAAAGAAAACGGGAAATATTGCCTAAAGCATCAATATTTGGTTTAAATCACATAAGGGAAAGTTAAATGACAAACGTCCAAATATTGCCAAATTCGATGATTTTAAGTTTAAAACAAAATACTAGATAACTTGCTAAAAGTTATCGACCGTAGCTTCGAGACGAGTTTCGTGTTATTTAGATAATTAAAAAGCATATAAAAATGACGTTTCCAATACAAATGATAAAAATAACAATTTCTTCAACAGTTTTTGCAATATGCAATAAAAATTGGATTTCTCTCCTTATGAATATCTTACTCTCTGTCTTATACATATAGGCAAATCATCAAGCACAGCTTCATGGTTTCTAGATCATTAAGGAAGCATATGAAAATGACGTTTCCAATACAAATGATGAAAATATCTATGTCAAATCTATAGAGTTTACTATGGAGTTCATGATTTTAAGTTTTTATTATAAAGTCAAAATATTATTAAACTATATGGGTTTTTAGTACAAAACAGAAACAAAGAAAACGGGAAATACTGCCTAAAGCATAGAAACAAAGAAAACAGGAAATATTGCGTAAAGCATCAATATGACAGAAACAAAGAAAAACGAGAAACAAAGAAAACGGGAAATATTGCCTAAAGCATAGAAACAAAGAAAACGGGAAATATTGCCTAAAGCATCAATATGACAGAAACAAAGAAAAACGAGAAACAAAGAAAACGGGAAATATTGCCTAAAGCATCAATATTTGGTTTAAATCACATAATGGAAAGTTAAATGACAAACGTCCAAATATTGCCAAATTCGATGATTTTAAGTTTAAAACAAAATACTAGATAACTTGCTAAAAGTTATCGACCGTAGCTTCGAGACGAGTTTCGTGTTATTTAGATAATTAAAAAGCATATGAAAATGACGTTTCCAATACAAATGATAAAAATAACAATTTCTTCAACAGTTTTAACAATAGAGTTTCTGATATTAAACTATATGCAATAAAAATTGGATTTCTCCCCTCATCAATCACTGTATTAACGAAGTACAAATAATTAAATCATCAAGCGGAGCTTCGTGTAATTAGATCATTAAAGAAGCATATGAAAATGACTTTTCTAATACAAATGATAAAAATAACAGTGTTTTCAATATAATTATCTATAGAGTTCATGATTTTAAGCTTATACTACTTAAAGGAGATGTACACGTAAAACCAGCTTTAATCCTGCTAAAACGTCGATATATGCAATAAAAATTGGATTTCTCCCCTTATCAATATCGTACTCTCTGTCTTATACATATAGGTAAATCATCAAGCACAGCTTCATGGTTTCTAGATCATTAAGGAAGCATATGAAAATAACGTTTCCAATACAAATGATGAAAATATCTATGTGAAATCTATAGAGTTTACTATGGAGTTCATGATTTTAAGTTTTTATTATAAAGTCAAAATATTACTAAACTATATGGGGTTTTAGTACAAAACAAACAAAGAAAACGGGAAATATTGCCTAAAGCATAGAAACAAAGAAAACGGGAAATATTGCCTAAAGCATAGAAACAAAGAAAACGGGAAATATTGCCTAAAGCATCAATATGACAGAAACAAAGTAAAACGAGAAACAAAGAAAACGGGAAATATTGCCTAAAGCATAGAAACATAGAAAACGGGAAATATTGCCTAAAGCATCAATATGACAGAAACAAAGAAAAACGAGAAACAAAGAAAACGGGAAATATTGCCTAAAGCATCAATATTTGGTTTAAATCACATAAGGGAAAGTTAAATGACAAACGTCCAAATATTGCCAAATTCGATGATTTTAAGTTTAAAACAAAATACTAGATAACTTGCTAAAAGTTATCGACCGTAGCTTCGAGACGAGTTTCGTGTTATTTAGATAATTAAAAAGCATATGAAAATGACGTTTCCAATACAAATGATAAAAATAACAATTTCTTCAACAGTTTTTACTATAGAGTTTCTGATATTAAACTATATGCAATAAAAATTGGATTTCTCCCCTCATCAATCACTGTATTAACGAAGTACAAATAATTAAATCATCAAGCGGAGCTTCGTGTAATTAGATCATTAAAGAAGCATATGAAAATGACTTTTCTAATACAAATGATAAAAATAACAGTGTTTTCAATATAATTTTCTATAGAGTTCATGATTTTAAGCTTATACTACTTAAAGGAGATGTACACGTAAAACCAGCTTTAATCCGGCTAAAACGTCGATATATGCAATAAAAATTGGATTTCTCCCCTTATCAATATCTTACTCTCTGTCTTATACATATAGGTAAATCATCAAGCACAGCTTCATGGTTTCTAGATCATTAAGGAAGCATATGAAAATGACGTTTCCAATACAAATGATGAAAATATCTATGTGAAATCTATAGAGTTTACTATGGAGTTCATGATTTTAAGTTTTTATTATAAAGTCAAAATATTACTAAACTATATGGGGTTTTAGTACAAAACAGAAACAAAGAAAACGGGAAATATTGCCTAAAGCATAGAAACAAAGAAAACGGGAAATATTGCCTAAATCATCAATATGACAGAAACAAAGAAAAACGAGAAACAAAGAAAACGGGAAATATTGCCTAAAGCATCAATATTTGGTTTAAATCACATAAGGGAAAGTTAAATGACAAACGTCCAAATATTGCCAAATTCGATGATTTGAAGTTTAAAACAAAATACTAGATAACTTGCTAAAATTTATCGACCGTAGCTTCGAGACGAGTTTCGTGTTATTTAGATAATTAAAAAGCATATGAAAATGACGTTTCTAATACAAATGATAAAAATAACAATTTCTCCAACAGTTTTTCTATAGAGTTTCTGATATTAAACTATATGCAATAAAAATTGGATTTCTCCCCTCATCAATCACTGTATTAACGAAGTACAAATAATTAAATCATCAAGCGGAGCTTCGTGTAATTAGATCATTAAAGAAGCATATGAAAATGACTTTTCTAATACAAATGATAAAAATAACAGTGTTTTCAATATAATTTTCTATAGAGTTCATGATTTTAAGCTTATACCACTTAAAGGAGATGTACACGTAAAACCAGCTTTAATCCGGCTAAAACGTCGATATATGCAATAAAAATTGGATTTCTCCCCTTATCAATATCTTACTCTCTGTCTTATACATATAGGTAAATCATCAAGCACAGCTTCATGGTTTCTAGATCATTAAGGAAGCATATGAAAATGACTTTTCCAATACAAATGATGAAAATATCTATGTGAAATCTATAGAGTTTACTATGGAGTTCATGATTTTAAGTTTTTATTATAAAGTCAAAATATTACTAAACTATATGGGGTTTTAGTACAAATCAGAAACAAAGAAAACGGGAAATATTGCCTAAAGCATAGAAACAAAGAAAACGGGAAATATTGCCTAAAGCATCAATATGACAGAAACAAAGAAAAACGAGAAACAAAGAAAACGGGAAATATTGCCTAAAGCATAGAAACAAAGAAAACGGGAAATATTGCCTAAAGCATCAATATGACAAACAAAGAAAAACGAGAAACAAAGAAAACGGGAAATATTGCCTAAAGCATAGAAACAAAGAAAACGGGAAAAATTGCCTAAAGCATCAATATTTGGTTTAAATCACATAAGGGAAAGTTAAATGACAAACGTCCAAATATTGCCAAATTCGATGATTTTAAGTTTAAAACAAAATACTAGATAACTTGCTAAAAGTTATCGACCGTAGCTTCGAGACGAGTTTCGTGTTATTTAGATAATTAAAAAGCATATAAAAATGACGTTTCCAATACAAATGATAAAAATAACAATTTCTTCAACAGTTTTTGCAATATGCAATAAAAATTGGATTTCTCTCCTTATCAATATCTTACTCTCTGTCTTATACATATAGGCAAATCATCAAGCACAGCTTCATGGTTTCTAGATAATTAAGGAAGCATATGAAAATGACGTTTCCAATACAAATGATGAAAATATCTATGTCAAATCTATAGAGTTTACTATGGAGTTCATGATTTTAAGTTTTTATTATAAAGTCAAAATATTACTAAACTATATGGGTTTTTAGTACAAAACAGAAACAAAGAAAACGGGAAATTCTGCCTAAAGCATAGAAACAAAGAAAACAGGAAATATTGCGTAAAGCATCAATATGACAGAAACAAAGAAAAACGAGAAACAAAGAAAACGGGAAATATTGCCTAAAGCATAGCAACAAAGAAAACGGGAAATATTGCCTAAAGCATCAATATGACAGAAACAAAGAAAAACGAGAAACAAAGAAAACGGGAAATATTGCCTAAAGCATCAATATTTGGTTTAAATCACATAATGGAAAGTTAAATGACAAACGTCCAAATATTGCCAAATTCAATGATTTTAAGTTTAAAACAAAATACTAGATAACTTGCTAAAAGTTATCGACCGTAGCTTCGAGACGAGTTTCGTGTTATTTAGATAATTAAAAAGCATATGAAAATGACGTTTCCAATACAAATGATAAAAATAACAATTTCTTCAACAGTTTTAACAATAGAGTTTCTGATATTAAACTATATGCAATAAAAATTGGATTTCTCCCCTCATCAATCACTGTATTAACGAAGTACAAATAATTAAATCATCAAGCGGAGCTTCGTGTAATTAGATCATTAAAGAAGCATATGAAAATGACTTTTCTAATACAAATGATAAAAATAACAGTGTTTTCAATATAATTATCTATAGAGTTCATGATTTTAAGCTTATACTACTTAAAGGAGATGTACACGTAAAACCAGTTTTAATCCTGCTAAAACGTCGATATATGCAATAAAAATTGGATTTCTCCCCTTATCAATATCGTACTCTCTGTCTTATACATATAGGTAAATCATCAAGCACAGCTTCATGGTTTCTAGATCATTAAGGAAGCATATGAAAATGACGTTTCCAATACAAATGATGAAAATATCTATGTGAAATCTATAGAGTTTACTATGGAGTTCATGATTTTAAGTTTTTATTATAAAGTCAAAATATTACTAAACTATATGGGGTTTTAGTACAAAACAGAAACAAAGAAAACGGGAATTATTGCCTAAAGCATAGAAACAAAGAAAACGGGAAATATTGCCTAAAGCATCAATATGACAGAAACAAAGTAAAACGAGAAACAAAGAAAACGGGAAATATTGCCTAAAGCATAGAAACATAGAAAACGGGAAATATTGCCTAAAGCATCAATATGACAGAAACAAAGAAAAACGAGAAACAAAGAAAACGGGAAATATTGCCTAAAGCATCAATATTTGGTTTAAATCACATAAGGGAAAGTTAAATGACAAACGTCCAAATATTGCCAAATTCGATGATTTTAAGTTTAAAACAAAATACTAGATAACTTGCTAAAAGTTATCGACCGTAGCTTCGAGACGAGTTTCGTGTTATTTAGATAATTAAAAAGCATATAAAAATGACGTTTCCAATACAAATGATAAAAATAACAATTTCTTCAACAGTTTTTGCAATATGCAATAAAAATTGGATTTCTCTCCTTATCAATATCTTACTCTCTGTCTTATACATATAGGTAAATCATCAAGCACAGCTTCATGGTTTCTAGATCATTAAGGAAGCATATGAAAATGACGTTTCCAATACAAATGATGAAAATATCTATGTGAAATCTGTAGAGTTTACTATGGAGTTCATGATTTTAAGTTTTTATTATAAAGTCAAAATATTACTAAACTATATGGGGTTTTAGTACAAAACAGAAACAAAGAAAACGGGAAATATTGCCTAAAGCATAGAAACAAAGAAAACGGGAAATATTGCCTAAAGCATCAATATGACAGAAACAAAGAAAAACGAGAAACAAAGAAAACGGGAAATATTGCCTAAAGCATAGAAACAAAGAAAACGGGAAATATTGCCTAAAGCATCAATATGACAGAAACAAAGAAAAACGAGAAACAAAGAAAACGGGAAATATTGCCTAAAGCATCAATATTTGGTTTAAATCACATAAGGGAAAGTTAAATGACAAACGTCCATATATTGCCAAATTCGATGATTTTAAGTTTAAAACAAAATACTAGATAACTTGCTAAAAGTTATCGACCGTAGCTTCGAGACGAGTTTCGTGTTATTTAGATAATTAAAAAGCATATGAAAATGACGTTTCCAATACAAATGATAAAAATAACAATTTCTTCAACAGTTTTTACTATAGAGTTTCTGATATTAAACTATATGCAATAAAAATTGCATTTCTCCCCTCATCAATCACTGTATTAACGAAGTACAAATAATTAAATCATCAAGCGGAGCTTCGTGTAATTAGATCATTAAAGAAGCATATGAAAATGACTTTTCTAATACAAATGATAAGAATAACAGTGTTTTCAATATAATTTTCTATAGAGTTCATGATTTTAAGCTTATACTACTTAAAGGAGATGTACACGTAAAACCAGCTTTAATCCGGCTAAAACGTCGATATATGCAATAAAAATTGGATTTCTCCCCTTATCAATATCTTACTCTGTCTTATACATATAGGTAAATCATCAAGCACAGCTTCATGGTTTCTAGATCATTAAGGAAGCATATGAAAATGACGTTTCCAATACAAATGATGAAAATATCTATGTGAAATCTATAGAGTTTACTATGGAGTTCATGATTTTAAGTTTTTATTATAAAGTCAAAATATTACTAAACTATATGGGTTTTTAGTACAAAACAGAAACAAAGAAAACGGGAAATATTGCCTAAAGCATAGAAACAAAGAAAATGGGAAATATTGCCTAAAGCATCAATATGACAGAAACAAAGAAAAACGAGAAACAAAGAAAACGGGAAATATTGCCTAAAGCATAGAAACAAAGAAAACGGGAAATATTGCCTAAAGCATCAATATGACAGAAACAAAGAAAAACGAGAAATAAAGAAAACGGGAAATATTGCCTAAAGCATAGAAACAAAGAAAACGGGAAATATTGCCTAAAGCATCAATATTTGGTTTAAATCACATAAGGGAAAGTTAAATGACAAACGTCCATATATTGCCAAATTCGATGATTTTAAGTTTAAAACAAAATACTAGATAACTTGCTAAAAGTTATCGACCGTAGCTTCGAGACGAGTTTCGTGTTATTTAGATAATTAAAAAGCATATGAAAATGACGTTTCCAATACAAATGATAAAAATAACAATTTCTTCAACAGTTTTAACAATAGAGTTTCTGATATTAAACTATATGCAATAAAAATTGGATTTCTCCCCTCATCAATCACTGTATTAACGAAGTACAAATAATTAAATCATCAAGCGGAGCTTCGTGTAATTAGATCATTAAAGAAGCATATGAAAATGACTTTTCTAATACAAATGATAACAATAACAGTGTTTTCAATATAATTATCATAGAGTTCATGATTTTAAGCTTATTCTACTTAAAGGAGATGTACACGTAAAACCAGCTTTAATCCTGCTAAAACGTCGATATATGCAATAAAAATTGGATTTCTCCCCTTATCAATATCGTACTCTCTGTCTTATACATATAGGTAAATCATCAAGCACAGCTTCATGGTTTCTAGATCATTAAGGAAGCATATGAAAATGACGTTTCCAATACAAATGATGAAAATATCTATGTGAAATCTATAGAGTTTACTATGGAGTTCATGATTTTAAGTTTTTATTATAAAGTCAAAATATTACTAAACTATATGGGGTTTTAGTACAAAACAGAAACAAAGAAAACGGGAAATATTGCCTAAAGCATAGAAACAAAGAAAACGGGAAATATTGCCTAAAGCATCAATATGACAGAAACAAAGAAAAACGAGAAACAAAGAAAACGGGAAATATTGCCTAAAGCATAGAAACATAGAAAACGGGAAATATTGCCTAAAGCATCAATATGACAGAAACAAAGAAAAACGAGAAACAAAGAAAACGGGAAATATTGCCTAAAGCATCAATATTTGGTTTAAATCACATAAGGGAAAGTTAAATGACAAACGTCCAAATATTGCCAAATTCGATGATTTTAAGTTTAAAACAAAATACTAGATAACTTGCTAAAAGTTATCGACCGTAGCTTCGAGACGAGTTTCGTGTTATTTAGATAATTAAAAAGCATATGAAAATGACGTTTCCAATACAAATGATAAAAATAACAATTTCTTCAACAGTTTTTACTATAGAGTTTCTGATATTAAACTATATGCAATAAAAATTGGATTTCTCCCCTCATCAATCACTGTATTAACGAAGTACAAATAATTAAATCATCAAGAGGAGCTTCGTGTAATTAGATCATTAAAGAAGCATATGAAAATGACTTTTCTAATACAAATGATAAAAATAACAGTGTTTTCAATATAATTTTCTATAGAGTTCATGATTTTAAGCTTATACTACTTAAAGGAGATGTACACGTAAAACCAGCTTTAATCCGGCTAAAACGTCGATATATGCAATAAAAATTGGATTTCTCCCCTTATCAATATCTTACTCTCTGTCTTATACATATAGGTAAATCATCAAGCACAGCTTCATGGTTTCTAGATCATTAAGGAAGCATATGAAAATGACGTTTCCAATACAAATGATGAAAATATCTATGTGAAATCTATAGAGTTTACTATGGAGTTCATGATTTTAAGTTTTTATTATAAAGTCAAAATATTACTAAACTATATGGGGTTTTAGTACAAAACAGAAACAAAGAAAACGGGAAATATTGCCTAAAGCATAGAAACAAAGAAAACGGGAAATATTGCCTAAAGCATCAATATGACAGAAACAAAGAAAAACGAGAAACAAAGAAAACGGGAAATATTGCATAAAGCATAAATATTTGGTTTAAATCACATAAGGGAAAGTTAAATGACAAACGTCCAAATATTGCCAAATTCGATGATTTGAAGTTTAAAACAAAATACTAGATAACTTGCTAAAAGTTATCGACCGTAGCTTCGAGACGAGTTTCGTGTTATTTAGATAATTAAAAAGCATATGAAAATGACGTTTCCAATACAAATGATAAAAATAACAATTTCTCCAACAGTTTTTCTATAGAGTTTCTGATATTAAACTATATGCAATAAAAATTGGATTTCTCCCCTCATCAATCACTGTATTAACGAAGTACAAATAATTAAATCATCAAGCGGAGCTTCGTGTAATTAGATCATTAAAGAAGCATATGAAAATGACTTTTCTAATACAAATGATAAAAATAACAGTGTTTTCAATATAATTTTCTATAGAGTTCATGATTTTAAGCTTATACCACTTAAAGGAGATGTACACGTAAAACCAGCTTTAATCCGGCTAAAACGTCGATATATGCAATAAAAATTGGATTTCTCCCCTTATCAATATCTTACTCTCTGTCTTATACATATAGGTAAATCATCAAGCACAGCTTCATGGTTTCTAGATCATTAAGGAAGCATATGAAAATGACTTTTCCAATACAAATGATGAAAATATCTATGTGAAATCTATAGAGTTTACTATGGAGTTCATGATTTTAAGTTTTTATTATAAAGTCAAAATATTACTAAACTATATGGGGTTTTAGTACAAAACAGAAACAAAGAAAACGGGAAATATTGCCTAAAGCATAGAAACAAAGAAAACGGGAAATATTGCCTAAAGCATCAATATGACAGAAACAAAGAAAAACGAGAAACAAAGAAAACGGGAAATATTGCCTAAAGCATAGAAACATAGAAAACGGGAAATATTGCCTAAAGCATCAATATGACAGAAACAAAGAAAAACGAGAAACAAAGAAAACGGGAAATATTGCCTAAAGCATCAATATTTGGTTTAAATCACATAAGTCAAAATATTACTAAACTATATGGGGTTTTAGTACAAAACAGAAACAAAGAAAACGGGAAATATTGCCTAAAGCATATATATATAAAGCATATATATAAAGCATATTTCCCGTTTTCTATGTTTCTATGCTTTAGGCAATATTTCCCGTTTTCTTTGTTTCTCGTTTTTCTTTGTTTCTGTCATATTGATGCTTTAGGCATAAATGACAAACGTCCAAATATTGCCAAATTCGATGATTTTAAGTTTAAAACAAAATACTAGATAACTTGCTAAAAGTTATCGACCGTAGCTTCGAGACGAGTTTCGTGTTATTTAGATAATTAAAAAGCATATGAAAATGACGTTTCCAATACAAATGATAAAAATAACAATTTCTCCAACAGTTTTTCTATAGAGTTTCTGATATTAAACTATATGCAATAAAAATTGGATTTCTCCCCTCATCAATCACTGTATTAACGAAGTACAAATAATTAAATCATCAAGCGGAGCTTCGTGTAATTAGATCATTAAAGAAGCATATGAAAATGACTTTTCTAATACAAATGATAAAAATAACAGTGTTTTCAATATAATTTTCTATAGAGTTCATGATTTTAAGCTTATACCACTTAAAGGAGATGTACACGTAAAACCAGCTTTAATCCGGCTAAAACGTCGATATATGCAATAAAAATTGGATTTCTCCCCTTATCAATATCTTACTCTCTGTCTTATACATATAGGTAAATCATCAAGCACAGCTTCATGGTTTCTAGATCATTAAGGAAGCATATGAAAATGACTTTTCCAATACAAATGATGAAAATATCTATGTGAAATCTATAGAGTTTACTATGGAGTTCATGATTTTAAGTTTTTATTATAAAGTCAAAATATTACTAAACTATATGGGGTTTTAGTACAAATCAGAAACAAAGAAAACGGGAAATATTGCCTAAAGCATAGAAACAAAGAAAACGGGAAATATTGCCTAAAGCATCAATATGACAGAAACAAAGAAAAACGAGAAACAAAGAAAACGGGAAATATTGCCTAAAGCATAGAAACAAAGAAAACGGGAAATATTGCCTAAAGCATCAATATGACAGAAACAAAGAAAAACGAGAAACAAAGAAAACGGGAAATATTGCCTAAAGCATCAATATTTGGTTTAAATCACATAAGGGAAAGTTAAATGACAAACGTCCATATATTGCCAAATTCGATGATTTTAAGTTTAAAACAAAATACTAGATAACTTGCTAAAAGTTATCGACCGTAGCTTCGAGACGAGTTTCGTGTTATTTAGATAATTAAAAAGCATATGAAAATGACGTTTCCAATACAAATGATAAAAATAACAATTTCTTCAACAGTTTTTACTATAGAGTTTCTGATATTAAACTATATGCAATAAAAATTGGATTTCTCCCCTCATCAATCACTGTATTAACGAAGTACAAATAATTAAATCATCAAGCGGAGCTTCGTGTAATTAGATCATTAAAGAAGCATATGAAAATGACTTTTCTAATACAAATGATAAGAATAACAGGGTTTTCAATATAATTTTCTATAGAGTTCATGATTTTAAGCTTATACTACTTAAAGGAGATGTACACGTAAAACCAGCATTAATCCGGCTAAAACGTCGATATATGCAATAAAAATTGGATTTCTCCCCTTATCAATATCTTACTCTCTGTCTTATACATATAGGTAAATCATCAAGCACAGCTTCATGGTTTCTAGATCATTAAGGAAGCATATGAAAATGACGTTTCCAATACAAATGATGAAAATATCTATGTGAAATCTATAGAGTTTACTATGGAGTTCATGATTTTAAGTTTTTATTATAAAGTCAAAATATTACTAAACTATATGGGTTTTTAGTACAAAACAGAAACAAAGAAAACGGGAAATATTGCCTAAAGCATAGAAACAAAGAAAACGGGAAATATTGCCTAAAGCATCAATATGACAGAAACAAAGAAAAACGAGAAACAAAGAAAACGGGAAATATTGCCTAAAGCATAGAAACAAAGAAAACGGGAAATATTGCCTAAAGCATCAATATGACAGAAACAAAGAAAAACGAGAAATAAAGAAAACGGGAAATATTGCCTAAAGCATAGAAACAAAGAAAACGGGAAATATTGCCTAAAGCATCAATATTTGGTTTAAATCACATAAGGGAAAGTTAAATGACAAACGTCCATATATTGCCAAATTCGATGATTTTAAGTTTAAAACAAAATACTAGATAACTTGCTAAAAGTTATCGACCGTAGCTTCGAGACGAGTTTCGTGTTATTTAGATAATTAAAAAGCATATGAAAATGACGTTTCCAATACAAATGATAAAAATAACAATTTCTTCAACAGTTTTAACAATAGAGTTTCTGATATTAAACTATATGCAATAAAAATTGGATTTCTCCCCTCATCAATCACTGTATTAACGAAGTACAAATAATTAAATCATCAAGCGGAGCTTCGTGTAATTAGATCATTAAAGAAGCATATGAAAATGACTTTTCTAATACAAATGATAACAATAACAGTGTTTTCAATATAATTATCATAGAGTTCATGATTTTAAGCTTATACTACTTAAAGGAGATGTACACGTAAAACCAGCTTTAATCCTGCTAAAACGTCGATATATGCAATAAAAATTGGATTTCTCCCCTTATCAATATCGTACTCTCTGTCTTATACATATAGGTAAATCATCAAGCACAGCTTCATGGTTTCTAGATCATTAAGGAAGCATATGAAAATGACGTTTCCAATACAAATGATGAAAATATCTATGTGAAATCTATAGAGTTTACTATGGAGTTCATGATTTTAAGTTTTTATTATAAAGTCAAAATATTACTAAACTATATGGGGTTTTAGTACAAAACAGAAACAAAGAAAACGGGAAATATTGCCTAAAGCATAGAAACAAAGAAAACGGGAAATATTGCCTAAAGCATCAATATGACAGAAACAAAGAAAAACGAGAAACAAAGAAAACGGGAAATATTGCCTAAAGCATAGAAACATAGAAAACGGGAAATATTGCCTAAAGCATCAATATGACAGAAACAAAGAAAAACGAGAAACAAAGAAAACGGGAAATATTGCCTAAAGCATCAATATTTGGTTTAAATCACATAAGGGAAAGTTAAATGACAAACGTCCAAATATTGCCAAATTCGATGATTTTAAGTTTAAAACAAAATACTAGATAACTTGCTAAAAGTTATCGACCGTAGCTTCGAGACGAGTTTCGTGTTATTTAGATAATTAAAAAGCATATGAAAATGACGTTTCCAATACAAATGATAAAAATAACAATTTCTTCAACAGTTTTTACTATAGAGTTTCTGATATTAAACTATATGCAATAAAAATTGGATTTCTCCCCTCATCAATCACTGTATTAACGAAGTACAAATAATTAAATCATCAAGAGGAGCTTCGTGTAATTAGATCATTAAAGAAGCATATGAAAATGACTTTTCTAATACAAATGATAAAAATAACAGTGTTTTCAATATAATTTTCTATAGAGTTCATGATTTTAAGCTTATACTACTTAAAGGAGATGTACACGTAAAACCAGCTTTAATCCGGCTAAAACGTCGATATATGCAATAAAAATTGGATTTCTCCCCTTATCAATATCTTACTCTCTGTCTTATACATATAGGTAAATCATCAAGCACAGCTTCATGGTTTCTAGATCATTAAGGAAGCATATGAAAATGACGTTTCCAATACAAATGATGAAAATATCTATGTGAAATCTATAGAGTTTACTATGGAGTTCATGATTTTAAGTTTTTATTATAAAGTCAAAATATTACTAAACTATATGGGGTTTTAGTACAAAACAGAAACAAAGAAAACGGGAAATATTGCCTAAAGCATAGAAACAAAGAAAACGGGAAATATTGCCTAAAGCATCAATATGACAGAAACAAAGAAAAACGAGAAACAAAGAAAACGGGAAATATTGCCTAAAGCATAAATATTTGGTTTAAATCACATAAGGGAAAGTTAAATGACAAACGTCCAAATATTGCCAAATTCGATGATTTGAAGTTTAAAACAAAATACTAGATAACTTGCTAAAAGTTATCGACCGTAGCTTCGAGACGAGTTTCGTGTTATTTAGATAATTAAAAAGCATATGAAAATGACGTTTCCAATACAAATGATAAAAATAACAATTTCTCCAACAGTTTTTCTATAGAGTTTCTGATATTAAACTATATGCAATAAAAATTGGATTTCTCCCCTCATCAATCACTGTATTAACGAAGTACAAATAATTAAATCATCAAGCGGAGCTTCGTGTAATTAGATCATTAAAGAAGCATATGAAAATGACTTTTCTAATACAAATGATAAAAATAACAGTGTTTTCAATATAATTTTCTATAGAGTTCATGATTTTAAGCTTATACCACTTAAAGGAGATGTACACGTAAAACCAGCTTTAATCCGGCTAAAACGTCGATATATGCAATAAAAATTGGATTTCTCCCCTTATCAATATCTTACTCTCTGTCTTATACATATAGGTAAATCATCAAGCACAGCTTCATGGTTTCTAGATCATTAAGGAAGCATATGAAAATGACTTTTCCAATACAAATGATGAAAATATCTATGTGAAATCTATAGAGTTTACTATGGAGTTCATGATTTTAAGTTTTTATTATAAAGTCAAAATATTACTAAACTATATGGGGTTTTAGTACAAATCAGAAACAAAGAAAACGGGAAATATTGCCTAAAGCATAGAAACAAAGAAAACGGGAAATATTGCCTAAAGCATCAATATGACAGAAACAAAGAAAAACGAGAAACAAAGAAAACGGGAAATATTGCCTAAAGCATAGAAACAAAGAAAACGGGAAATATTGCCTAAAGCATCAATATGACAGAAACAAAGAAAAACGAGAAACAAAGAAAACGGGAAATATTGCCTAAAGCATCAATATTTGGTTTAAATCACATAAGGGAAAGTTAAATGACAAACGTCCATATATTGCCAAATTCGATGATTTTAAGTTTAAAACAAAATACTAGATAACTTGCTAAAAGTTATCGACCGTAGCTTCGAGACGAGTTTCGTGTTATTTAGATAATTAAAAAGCATATGAAAATGACGTTTCCAATACAAATGATAAAAATAACAATTTCTTCAACAGTTTTTACTATAGAGTTTCTGATATTAAACTATATGCAATAAAAATTGGATTTCTCCCCTCATCAATCACTGTATTAACGAAGTACAAATAATTAAATCATCAAGCGGAGCTTCGTGTAATTAGATCATTAAAGAAGCATATGAAAATGACTTTTCTAATACAAATGATAAGAATAACAGGGTTTTCAATATAATTTTCTATAGAGTTCATGATTTTAAGCTTATACTACTTAAAGGAGATGTACACGTAAAACCAGCATTAATCCGGCTAAAACGTCGATATATGCAATAAAAATTGGATTTCTCCCCTTATCAATATCTTACTCTCTGTCTTATACATATAGGTAAATCATCAAGCACAGCTTCATGGTTTCTAGATCATTAAGGAAGCATATGAAAATGACGTTTCCAATACAAATGATGAAAATATCTATGTGAAATCTATAGAGTTTACTATGGAGTTCATGATTTTAAGTTTTTATTATAAAGTCAAAATATTACTAAACTATATGGGTTTTTAGTACAAAACAGAAACAAAGAAAACGGGAAATATTGCCTAAAGCATAGAAACAAAGAAAACGGGAAATATTGCCTAAAGCATCAATATGACAGAAACAAAGAAAAACGAGAAACAAAGAAAACGGGAAATATTGCCTAAAGCATAGAAACAAAGAAAACGGGAAATATTGCCTAAAGCATCAATATGACAGAAACAAAGAAAAACGAGAAATAAAGAAAACGGGAAATATTGCCTAAAGCATAGAAACAAAGAAAACGGGAAATATTGCCTAAAGCATCAATATTTGGTTTAAATCACATAAGGGAAAGTTAAATGACAAACGTCCATATATTGCCAAATTCGATGATTTTAAGTTTAAAACAAAATACTAGATAACTTGCTAAAAGTTATCGACCGTAGCTTCGAGACGAGTTTCGTGTTATTTAGATAATTAAAAAGCATATGAAAATGACGTTTCCAATACAAATGATAAAAATAACAATTTCTTCAACAGTTTTAACAATAGAGTTTCTGATATTAAACTATATGCAATAAAAATTGGATTTCTCCCCTCATCAATCACTGTATTAACGAAGTACAAATAATTAAATCATCAAGCGGAGCTTCGTGTAATTAGATCATTAAAGAAGCATATGAAAATGACTTTTCTAATACAAATGATAACAATAACAGTGTTTTCAATATAATTATCATAGAGTTCATGATTTTAAGCTTATACTACTTAAAGGAGATGTACACGTAAAACCAGCTTTAATCCTGCTAAAACGTCGATATATGCAATAAAAATTGGATTTCTCCCCTTATCAATATCGTACTCTCTGTCTTATACATATAGGTAAATCATCAAGCACAGCTTCATGGTTTCTAGATCATTAAGGAAGCATATGAAAATGACGTTTCCAATACAAATGATGAAAATATCTATGTGAAATCTATAGAGTTTACTATGGAGTTCATGATTTTAAGTTTTTATTATAAAGTCAAAATATTACTAAACTATATGGGGTTTTAGTACAAAACAGAAACAAAGAAAACGGGAAATATTGCCTAAAGCATAGAAACAAAGAAAACGGGAAATATTGCCTAAAGCATCAATATGACAGAAACAAAGAAAAACGAGAAACAAAGAAAACGGGAAATATTGCCTAAAGCATAGAAACATAGAAAACGGGAAATATTGCCTAAAGCATCAATATGACAGAAACAAAGAAAAACGAGAAACAAAGAAAACGGGAAATATTGCCTAAAGCATCAATATTTGGTTTAAATCACATAAGGGAAAGTTAAATGACAAACGTCCATATATTGCCAAATTCGATGATTTTAAGTTTAAAACAAAATACTAGATAACTTGCTAAAAGTTATCGACCGTAGCTTCGAGACGAGTTTCGTGTTATTTAGATAATTAAAAAGCATATGAAAATGACGTTTCCAATACAAATGATAAAAATAACAATTTCTTCAACAGTTTTTACTATAGAGTTTCTGATATTAAACTATATGCAATAAAAATTGGATTTCTCCCCTCATCAATCACTGTATTAACGAAGTACAAATAATTAAATCATCAAGCGGAGCTTCGTGTAATTAGATCATTAAAGAAGCATATGAAAATGACTTTTCTAATACAAATGATAAGAATAACAGGGTTTTCAATATAATTTTCTATAGAGTTCATGATTTTAAGCTTATACTACTTAAAGGAGATGTACACGTAAAACCAGCATTAATCCGGCTAAAACGTCGATATATGCAATAAAAATTGGATTTCTCCCCTTATCAATATCTTACTCTCTGTCTTATACATATAGGTAAATCATCAAGCACAGCTTCATGGTTTCTAGATCATTAAGGAAGCATATGAAAATGACGTTTCCAATACAAATGATGAAAATATCTATGTGAAATCTATAGAGTTTACTATGGAGTTCATGATTTTAAGTTTTTATTATAAAGTCAAAATATTACTAAACTATATGGGTTTTTAGTACAAAACAGAAACAAAGAAAACGGGAAATATTGCCTAAAGCATAGAAACAAAGAAAACGGGAAATATTGCCTAAAGCATCAATATGACAGAAACAAAGAAAAACGAGAAACAAAGAAAACGGGAAATATTGCCTAAAGCATAGAAACAAAGAAAACGGGAAATATTGCCTAAAGCATCAATATGACAGAAACAAAGAAAAACGAGAAATAAAGAAAACGGGAAATATTGCCTAAAGCATAGAAACAAAGAAAACGGGAAATATTGCCTAAAGCATCAATATTTGGTTTAAATCACATAAGGGAAAGTTAAATGACAAACGTCCATATATTGCCAAATTCGATGATTTTAAGTTTAAAACAAAATACTAGATAACTTGCTAAAAGTTATCGACCGTAGCTTCGAGACGAGTTTCGTGTTATTTAGATAATTAAAAAGCATATGAAAATGACGTTTCCAATACAAATGATAAAAATAACAATTTCTTCAACAGTTTTAACAATAGAGTTTCTGATATTAAACTATATGCAATAAAAATTGGATTTCTCCCCTCATCAATCACTGTATTAACGAAGTACAAATAATTAAATCATCAAGCGGAGCTTCGTGTAATTAGATCATTAAAGAAGCATATGAAAATGACTTTTCTAATACAAATGATAACAATAACAGTGTTTTCAATATAATTATCATAGAGTTCATGATTTTAAGCTTATACTACTTAAAGGAGATGTACACGTAAAACCAGCTTTAATCCTGCTAAAACGTCGATATATGCAATAAAAATTGGATTTCTCCCCTTATCAATATCGTACTCTCTGTCTTATACATATAGGTAAATCATCAAGCACAGCTTCATGGTTTCTAGATCATTAAGGAAGCATATGAAAATGACGTTTCCAATACAAATGATGAAAATATCTATGTGAAATCTATAGAGTTTACTATGGAGTTCATGATTTTAAGTTTTTATTATAAAGTCAAAATATTACTAAACTATATGGGGTTTTAGTACAAAACAGAAACAAAGAAAACGGGAAATATTGCCTAAAGCATAGAAACAAAGAAAACGGGAAATATTGCCTAAAGCATCAATATGACAGAAACAAAGAAAAACGAGAAACAAAGAAAACGGGAAATATTGCCTAAAGCATAGAAACATAGAAAACGGGAAATATTGCCTAAAGCATCAATATGACAGAAACAAAGAAAAACGAGAAACAAAGAAAACGGGAAATATTGCCTAAAGCATCAATATTTGGTTTAAATCACATAAGGGAAAGTTAAATGACAAACGTCCAAATATTGCCAAATTCGATGATTTTAAGTTTAAAACAAAATACTAGATAACTTGCTAAAAGTTATCGACCGTAGCTTCGAGACGAGTTTCGTGTTATTTAGATAATTAAAAAGCATATGAAAATGACGTTTCCAATACAAATGATAAAAATAACAATTTCTTCAACAGTTTTTACTATAGAGTTTCTGATATTAAACTATATGCAATAAAAATTGGATTTCTCCCCTCATCAATCACTGTATTAACGAAGTACAAATAATTAAATCATCAAGAGGAGCTTCGTGTAATTAGATCATTAAAGAAGCATATGAAAATGACTTTTCTAATACAAATGATAAAAATAACAGTGTTTTCAATATAATTTTCTATAGAGTTCATGATTTTAAGCTTATACTACTTAAAGGAGATGTACACGTAAAACCAGCTTTAATCCGGCTAAAACGTCGATATATGCAATAAAAATTGGATTTCTCCCCTTATCAATATCTTACTCTCTGTCTTATACATATAGGTAAATCATCAAGCACAGCTTCATGGTTTCTAGATCATTAAGGAAGCATATGAAAATGACGTTTCCAATACAAATGATGAAAATATCTATGTGAAATCTATAGAGTTTACTATGGAGTTCATGATTTTAAGTTTTTATTATAAAGTCAAAATATTACTAAACTATATGGGGTTTTAGTACAAAACAGAAACAAAGAAAACGGGAAATATTGCCTAAAGCATAGAAACAAAGAAAACGGGAAATATTGCCTAAAGCATCAATATGACAGAAACAAAGAAAAACGAGAAACAAAGAAAACGGGAAATATTGCCTAAAGCATAAATATTTGGTTTAAATCACATAAGGGAAAGTTAAATGACAAACGTCCAAATATTGCCAAATTCGATGATTTGAAGTTTAAAACAAAATACTAGATAACTTGCTAAAAGTTATCGACCGTAGCTTCGAGACGAGTTTCGTGTTATTTAGATAATTAAAAAGCATATGAAAATGACGTTTCCAATACAAATGATAAAAATAACAATTTCTCCAACAGTTTTTCTATAGAGTTTCTGATATTAAACTATATGCAATAAAAATTGGATTTCTCCCCTCATCAATCACTGTATTAACGAAGTACAAATAATTAAATCATCAAGCGGAGCTTCGTGTAATTAGATCATTAAAGAAGCATATGAAAATGACTTTTCTAATACAAATGATAAAAATAACAGTGTTTTCAATATAATTTTCTATAGAGTTCATGATTTTAAGCTTATACCACTTAAAGGAGATGTACACGTAAAACCAGCTTTAATCCGGCTAAAACGTCGATATATGCAATAAAAATTGGATTTCTCCCCTTATCAATATCTTACTCTCTGTCTTATACATATAGGTAAATCATCAAGCACAGCTTCATGGTTTCTAGATCATTAAGGAAGCATATGAAAATGACTTTTCCAATACAAATGATGAAAATATCTATGTGAAATCTATAGAGTTTACTATGGAGTTCATGATTTTAAGTTTTTATTATAAAGTCAAAATATTACTAAACTATATGGGGTTTTAGTACAAAACAGAAACAAAGAAAACGGGAAATATTGCCTAAAGCATAGAAACAAAGAAAACGGGAAATATTGCCTAAAGCATCAATATGACAGAAACAAAGAAAAACGAGAAACAAAGAAAACGGGAAATATTGCCTAAAGCATAGAAACATAGAAAACGGGAAATATTGCCTAAAGCATCAATATGACAGAAACAAAGAAAAACGAGAAACAAAGAAAACGGGAAATATTGCCTAAAGCATCAATATTTGGTTTAAATCACATAAGTCAAAATATTACTAAACTATATGGGGTTTTAGTACAAAACAGAAACAAAGAAAACGGGAAATATTGCCTAAAGCATATATATATAAAGCATATATATAAAGCATATTTCCCGTTTTCTATGTTTCTATGCTTTAGGCAATATTTCCCGTTTTCTTTGTTTCTCGTTTTTCTTTGTTTCTGTCATATTGATGCTTTAGGCATAAATGACAAACGTCCAAATATTGCCAAATTCGATGATTTTAAGTTTAAAACAAAATACTAGATAACTTGCTAAAAGTTATCGACCGTAGCTTCGAGACGAGTTTCGTGTTATTTAGATAATTAAAAAGCATATGAAAATGACGTTTCCAATACAAATGATAAAAATAACAATTTCTTCAACAGTTTTTACTATAGAGTTTCTGATATTAAACTATATGCAATAAAAATTGGATTTCTCCCCTCATCAATCACTGTATTAACGAAGTACAAATAATTAAATCATCAAGCGGAGCTTCGTGTAATTAGATCATTAAAGAAGCATATGAAAATGACTTTTCTAATACAAATGATAAAAATAACAGTGTTTTCAATATAATTTTCTATAGAGTTCATGATTTTAAGCTTATACTACTTAAAGGAGATGTACACGTAAAACCAGCTTTAATCCGGCTAAAACGTCGATATATGCAATAAAAATTGGATTTCTCCCCTTATCAATATCTTACTCTCTGTCTTATACATATAGGTAAATCATCAAGCACAGCTTCATGGTTTCTAGATCATTAAGGAAGCATATGAAAATGACGTTTCCAATACAAATGATGAAAATATCTATGTGAAATCTATAGAGTTTACTATGGAGTTCATGATTTTAAGTTTTTATTATAAAGTCAAAATATTACTAAACTATATGGGGTTTTAGTACAAAACAGAAACAAAGAAAACGGGAAATATTGCCTAAAGCATAGAAACAAAGAAAACGGGAAATATTGCCTAAAGCATCAATATGACAGAAACAAAGAAAAACGAGAAACAAAGAAAACGGGAAATATTGCCTAAAGCATCAATATTTGGTTTAAATCACATAAGGGAAAGTTAAATGACAAACGTCCAAATATTGCCAAATTCGATGATTTGAAGTTTAAAACAAAATACTAGATAACTTGCTAAAAGTTATCGACCGTAGCTTCGAGACGAGTTTCGTGTTATTTAGATAATTAAAAAGCATATGAAAATGACGTTTCCAATACAAATGATAAAAATAACAATTTCTCCAACAGTTTTTCTATAGAGTTTCTGATATTAAACTATATGCAATAAAAATTGGATTTCTCCCCTCATCAATCACTGTATTAACGAAGTACAAATAATTAAATCATCAAGCGGAGCTTCGTGTAATTAGATCATTAAAGAAGCATATGAAAATGACTTTTCTAATACAAATGATAAAAATAACAGTGTTTTCAATATAATTTTCTATAGAGTTCATGATTTTAAGCTTATACCACTTAAAGGAGATGTACACGTAAAACCAGCTTTAATCCGGCTAAAACGTCGATATATGCAATAAAAATTGGATTTCTCCCCTTATCAATATCTTACTCTCTGTCTTATACATATAGGTAAATCATCAAGCACAGCTTCATGGTTTCTAGATCATTAAGGAAGCATATGAAAATGACTTTTCCAATACAAATGATGAAAATATCTATGTGAAATCTATAGAGTTTACTATGGAGTTCATGATTTTAAGTTTTTATTATAAAGTCAAAATATTACTAAACTATATGGGGTTTTAGTACAAAACAGAAACAAAGAAAACGGGAAATATTGCCTAAAGCATAGAAACAAAGAAAACGGGAAATATTGCCTAAAGCATCAATATGACAGAAACAAAGAAAAACGAGAAACAAAGAAAACGGGAAATATTGCCTAAAGCATAGAAACATAGAAAACGGGAAATATTGCCTAAAGCATCAATATGACAGAAACAAAGAAAAACGAGAAACAAAGAAAACGGGAAATATTGCCTAAAGCATCAATATTTGGTTTAAATCACATAAGGGAAAGTTAAATGACAAACGTCCAAATATTGCCAAATTCGATGATTTTAAGTTTAAAACAAAATACTAGATAACTTGCTAAAAGTTATCGACCGTAGCTTCGAGACGAGTTTCGTGTTATTTAGATAATTAAAAAGCATATGAAAATGACGTTTCCAATACAAATGATAAAAATAACAATTTCTTCAACAGTTTTTACTATAGAGTTTCTGATATTAAACTATATGCAATAAAAATTGGATTTCTCCCCTCATCAATCACTGTATTAACGAAGTACAAATAATTAAATCATCAAGCGGAGCTTCGTGTAATTAGATCATTAAAGAAGCATATGAAAATGACTTTTCTAATACAAATGATAAAAATAACAGTGTTTTCAATATAATTTTCTATAGAGTTCATGATTTTAAGCTTATACTACTTAAAGGAGATGTACACGTAAAACCAGCTTTAATCCGGCTAAAACGTCGATATATGCAATAAAAATTGGATTTCTCTCCTTATCAATATCTTACTCTCTGTCTTATACATATAGGTAAATCATCAAGCACAGCTTCATGGTTTCTAGATCATTAAGGAAGCATATGAAAATGACGTTTCCAATACAAATGATGAAAATATCTATGTGAAATCTATAGAGTTTACTATGGAGTTCATGATTTTAAGTTTTTATTATAAAGTCAAAATATTACTAAACTATATGGGGTTTTAGTACAAAACAGAAACAAAGAAAACGGGAAATATTGCCTAAAGCATAGAAACAAAGAAAACGGGAAATATTGCCTAAAGCATCAATATGACAGAAACAAAGAAAAACGAGAAACAAAGAAAACGGGAAATATTGCCTAAAGCATCAATATTTGGTTTAAATCACATAAGGGAAAGTTAAATGACAAACGTCCAAATATTGCCAAATTCGATGATTTGAAGTTTAAAACAAAATACTAGATAACTTGCTAAAAGTTATCGACCGTAGCTTCGAGACGAGTTTCGTGTTATTTAGATAATTAAAAAGCATATGAAAATGACGTTTCCAATACAAATGATAAAAATAACAATTTCTCCAACAGTTTTTCTATAGAGTTTCTGATATTAAACTATATGCAATAAAAATTGGATTTCTCCCCTCATCAATCACTGTATTAACGAAGTACAAATAATTAAATCATCAAGCGGAGCTTCGTGTAATTAGATCATTAAAGAA